>NW_006922204.1:1412517-1414700 GCF_000298275.1 Orycteropus afer afer
ATTTGCAGAAAAATGAAACAAGATCTGTACCTCACATCATACACAAAAATGAACTCCAGATGGATCAAAGACTTAAATGTGAAACCTAAACTATAAAGTTCCTCAAGAAAAAACAAGGGGCAAATTTAGGAGCCCTGATACATGGCATAAATAGACCATCAAGCATAACCCAAAATGCACAGACAGCAGAAGATAAACTAGATGAATTGGACCTTCTAAAAATTTAATTTTTATGTGCTTTCAAAGACTTCTCCAAAAGTTTCAAAAGAGAACCTAGACATTGGGAAAAAATATTCAGCAATGACATATCTGACAAGGGACTTCAGTCTTAAATTTGTAGAAAACTCCAACACCTCAACAACAAAAAGACAAATAATCCAATTTAAAAATGGGCAGAAGACATGAATAGACACCTCACCAAAGAGGATATTCAGGCAGCCAACAAACATGAAGAAGTGCTCATGATCATCAGCCATTAGAAAGATGGAAATTAAAACAATAATGAGATACCATCTGACCTCAGCACTAATAGCAAAGTTCAACAAGACAAAATAAATGCTGGCGAGGATGCAGAGATTGGGACTCTCATACACTGCTGGTGGAACTGTAAAATGATACAACCAGTGTGGAAAGCAGTATGGCATTTCCTTAAAAAGTTGGAATTAGAAATATCATTTGACCCAGCCATTCCATTACTAGGTATATATCCTAAAGAAGTGAGAGCCAGGACAAGAGCAGATATATGCATATCCATGTTCATCACAACACTATTTACAATAGCCAAGAGATGGAAACAATCTAGGTGACCATCAACAGAAGAATGGATAACCAAACTATGGTACATACACACAATGGAATACTATGCAACCCTAAAGAATAACCTAGAATCTGCAAAACACCACATAACGTGGATAAACTTGGAGGACATTATGCTGAGTGAAATAAGTCAATCACAGAAGGACAAACATTGTGTTAGTCTGTTACTGTAAAAAATCAATGAAAGGTTTATATATGGAAGTAAATTTTCTTTGTTGGTTACCAGGGGTGGGAGGGGAGAGCAAGGAACACTGTTAGATAGGTAGAGACAAGTGTTGATTTGGTTGAAGAGAAGGGCAATGTATCAAATGTGAGTGATCAACACAGTGGCATTGAGGAAGAAGAAGACATAGAGAGGTGCATGGGAGGCACAGATAACCAAGATGAGCCCTTTTGTACATACAGTACTGCATTGTCAGTGAAGGCAAACGTGGATATACAGGTGGATAGATGAGTGGACAGGCTGAACTATTAGGTGTGTCTAGGCAGGAGGGAGTATGCCCAAGAGCATGTACAGGGTTGGCAGACAATGTTTCTACAAGTATATTGGTATGTTCTGTAAGAATTCCCAGGTATGTAGTAGACCTGACAAGAGAAAAATCATGGGAGAATAGAAGGGCTGTGTATGCACAGGGAGACAGCTCAGGTGGCAGGAGTGCATGCAGGGAAGGACACAGGGAAGAGGTATCTATCATAGGGGAGGAAGTGAGAGGGGAGCTGTTGCATTGTGGTAAGTTGTAGTCAATGTCATAAGACAAAGTGTGTGTGAGCTGCTATATGGAAAGTGAATTTGCTCTCTAAGCTTTCACCTAAATCACAATAAAAAAAAAAAAAAACCCTGTCCAACAGACTCTAAAGGGTTATCTGAATGTTATTGTGCGAGTCACCAGAGTGAATGGATAAAAATGTCTGGAGAACTCATTGCCATTTTTTTATTCCAAAGTCAAATATTTCCCAAATCCAAAAATACCCACTCTTTTTGAAGGAGTTTTCTAGAAGAACATAAACAGTACAGCACAGATAACCCTGACAACCCTGAGTCCCATCCTCTACATGTCAACTTCTTAGACTTAATTACAAACCTAGGATCGTGAGAAACATTATCACTCACAACTTACTGGAAGAATGGGAATACAGTTTCTCTAAGGAGAAATCATACAGTATTAGGATAAATAAGCATGTGAATAAGGGGTAACCCATGGATAATTTGTTTAAAATCTTAATTGTTTTGTCAAGCACAGAGAACTGAATTAAAGACATGCAATCAAAGGGAATGATTATAAAGCACTTATCTACTTGGAGTCATGCTAACAACGGGATCCCCTAGCCATCATGCTAGCACTGATATTATTTTTGACGTTTTTATA
>NW_006922204.1:1418195-1418848 GCF_000298275.1 Orycteropus afer afer
CTCCTAAAACTGTAATGGTCAGGAATCAAACCCAGATCTTCCACATGGGAAGTGAGAATTATACCACCAAACCACCAATGCCTCCTCTTAAACCACTACCCTCAAGTCGGATCCAACTTTGGGTTTCCGAGGCAGTATCACTTCGGAAGTAGATTGCCCAAACTTCCTTCCGAGGAGTGCCTGGTGGGTTTGAACCACCAGCCTTCTGGTTAGCAGTCAAATGCCTTAGGCAGGAGATATTCATTGTACAATGGGTGCTGTAGTAGCAAACTGGCAACAATTCATATACTCATCCACAGGAGAATGGATAAATGAATTGTGGTATATTCACACAAAAGCATATGGCAGTAAAACAAATGACTTTGATATCAACAGAGATAAATCTCAAATACATGATGTTGAGGAGAAAAACAAGTTATAAAAGAATTCATACAGTGTCACTGAAACACACAAAACAATAATTTATATTGCAAAACTAAAAATATCCTTGGGAGTGATATTTCTAGGAAAAAAAAAAATCGAAACCCACTGACAACAAGTCAGATTCAACTCATAGTGACCCCTCCTTGGGTTTCCGAGGCAGTATCGCTACGGAAGTAGATTGCCCAACCTTCCTTCTGAGGAGTGGCTGGTGGGTTTGAACCACCAGCCTT
>NW_006922205.1:0-11824 GCF_000298275.1 Orycteropus afer afer
TTAAAAAAAAAAAAAAAAAAAAGAATTGATCTCTACCCTCTGTGGCCCAACTGTCCTGCCTCTAAAGGCTCCTGGTTTGTGTTGTCAGCAAGATCCACTTCCTGCTCACCCTTTCTCGCCTCTGCTTTTAGGTCCTGTGTGTATATGCCTTGCCTTTCTATGAGTGTGAGCTCTCTCAAACCATGTCCACCTGCACTGGCCTCCATATGCAGGCAACAATGCAAAATGGACCTGGATCCTGGTCCATGTATAGGACCTGCAGCTGCCACAACTGTGGTAAGGAAGGCCACGACTATAGTAAGGAAGGTCATGCCTGCCTGCAATAACAAGGGTCCGGGGACAGCTAGGTCAACAGCAAGGGTAGAGGTGTGGGAAGATATCAAGGTGTGAGCTTGTGTTCTGACCCTGCCACTTCATCAATTTCTTCACCTCTGCAGGTTTTCCATATTCTCACTTGGTAAGGGAGGAAAAAGGCCTAGATCACCTAAAGTCCCTGCCTTCCCCAACTACACATTTAAACTATAGCCTCCACAACTAGCCACCTACTTAAGGGGGTCTGCTGAAAGCCATTCTTGAGCTTCCAACACAGAATGCTGGGCCCATCCTCTTGGGTTAATGACCTTATATGATTGTGCTTTTATCCTACCCCTGAAAATCTGCCCCCTCCTTCTCCCACCCCTACTACCTCCTTCAAAGCACCTTCTCTGGAAGGCTGAGACTCCTTGCCTGGTTTCCTCAGATGCTCTTCCTACCTGATACTTTAATTTCATTGTTGCTCACTCTTTATTTCTAAGTTCATTCTTCTTTATTGATGTATAGACAAATCAGTTCATTAGGTCAACCCTAATAAACACTTCTACTTTCTAGCTCAATGACAAAATCACTCATTCTCACTTGGCCACCATGCTGTCTGCTTTGGTTACCTAGTGCCACTCTGACAGGAATATACCACAAGTGGGATACCTTGAAAAAACAGTAGTTTATTATCTTACAGTTTTAAAGGCTAGAAGTCCAAGTTCAGACTTCTGGTAAGATGGAGGAATAGGCAGACAAGCGACACAGACCCTCTTCAACAAAGAAAAGAAAAACTAATTGACAGAGATAGAGAAGAAAATCCTGGAACCGTGACCTTTGAAAGGAACTATACAGAAGTGGATTAGGCACCAACTAGTGGAAAAACCTGAACGAAAATAGTGAGTACAGAGGCGGTCGGCGCTCTGGACTGTCAGCTACTCTGACAAGACCAACAGCCTAAATATTTCCAAGTAGTGTTGGGACCTGAGAATTGACCTAAAGATCAGTCCCGGTCACCGAGGGCTGCAGGGACAACTGCTCTAGTGGCCTATGACTAGGAAGGGAATCAGCAAGGAGGGAGACAACTTGAGCTGTGGACTTTTTGTTGTCTGGGGAGTGCAGCCATTTTGATTGTTTACATGTGGCAGCCATTTTGGATATTTAAAGTGACCGAGGGCACAGGCATTTTGAATGTTTACAAGCGGTAGCCACTTTGGCTATTTAAAGTGACCAAGGGTGCAGCCATTTTGAATGTTTACAAATGGCAACCATTTTGGATTTTAAAGGGATAGCATTCTCACTTAGATTCCAGGGACCTAAGAACAGGCTCTGTCTACCAGGGTTGGCAAGGACATATGAGAGGCTGACAAAGGAAAGGAGACAGTATAAGTGTGTAAGTGCTATCAACTAATGAATAGAAGAGCACAGCACAGTATCCTCCCTGTATAGATAACACACAAACAAAGCAAAAAAATGAAAATTGTGGGCAAGGCACTCCAACATATAATCACCAATTAAATATAAACATAAAAACATCACAATGCCTCGGAGACAACAGACCATCACAGTCCACACAAGGAAGCAAGATAAAGCAGGAGAAACAAGGGACCAGGACACAGACCCAAAACACATCCCTGAGGAAGACACAGCATTGGAACTCCCTGATAAGGAATTCAAAAGAATTATATTTAGGTATCTTCAAAGGATTGTGAGACAGACCAAGGAAAACACAGACAAAACTCTAGAACAATTTCAAAAGATAATACAAGAACAAAATGACAAAATAAATGAAAAATTAGAAATGATTCTAAATCTACACATAGAAATCCAGAACATTAATACTAAATTGTCAGAAATAGGTAATACATTGAAAGGACAAAGGAGTAGAACTGATACAATGGAAGACAGAATTAATGAGATTGAAGCCAAATACCTGAATACTTCTTTGGAAAGGGATCAATCAGTAAAAAGATCAAAACAAAATGAAGAAAGCCCAAGGATCATGTGGGATACCATCAAAAGGAATAACCTACGTGTCACTGGAATTCCAGAACAGGAAGAGAAAAATGAAACCACTGAGAAAATTGTCCAAGATTTGTTGGAGGAGAACTTCCCTGATATGATAAAAGATGAGAATATATCCATTCAGGAAGTCCAACGAACCCCAAACAGGATAGATCCCAAAAGAAAAACACCAAGACATATCATCATCAAACTCACCAAAACCAAAGACAAAGAAAATCATTAGAGCAGCATGGGAAAAACAAAAAGTTACCTACAAGGGGCAACCAATAAGACTAAGCTTGGATTTCTTGACAGAAACCATGCAGGAGAGAAGACAGTGGGATGGTATATATAAAACACTGAAAGAGAAAAATTTCCAACCAAGAATTATGTACCCAGCAAAAATGTCCCTCAAATATGATGAAGAAGTTAGGACATTTCCAGATAAGCAGAAACTAAGGGAATTTGTTAAAACCAGACCAACCTTACAAAAGCTGCCCTTTGGACAGAGAAGCAACAACAGCCAACAACAATTGACCATTAATACACATGATGATATAATCCAGAAACCAACCCAGCTATGGAAGTATCCTAAGTAAATAAGCCTACAAGATTGTAAACACGGAACCAGAGACAACAACCAACAAACTAGGACAACTACAAGCCAAAAAGAGGGGAAAAAATCTGTGTCGTTACAGAACTTCTAGATGGTAGGGAAGTCAAAACAACTAGAAGATAGAACGGACTGTTCTAAACTTGGGAAGAAAACTATAAATCACAGGGTAACCTAAAAGAAAAATGATAAAACCTTCACATCAAAATAAAAAAAGAGGACCAGCATAAATACTCAGCAAATACTAAAACAATAGCAATGAAGGAAGTGATAACATGATTCATAAACAAAACAAGCTCAGCATAGAAAATTAAATGGAACAAAGAAATTGACACAATGAAGAAACACATGACAAAAATGACATCAACAAATTCATATTTGCTGATAATTACATATCTGGCAAGGGACTTATCTCTAAGATTGATGGAAAACTCCAATGCCTCAACACCAAGGGAATTAACAATCCAATTGAAAAATGGGCAAAAGACATGAACAGACACTTCACCAAGGAAGATATTCAGGTGGTCAGCTAATACATGAAAAGATGTTCACAATTATTGGCCATCAGAGAGATGTAAATCAAAACAACGAGATATACCATCTCACCCCAGCACTGATGGGGCAAGGTTCAATGAGACAGAAAATAACAAATGCTGGTGTGGATGTGGAGAGATTGGGACTCTCATACACTGCTTGTGTGACTGTGAAGTGACACAATCACTGTGGAAGGCAATGTGATTCCTTAGAAAGATGGAGTTGGAGATACCATTTGACCCAGAAATCCCATTACTAGGTATGCATCGTAGAGAGGTGAGAGCCAGGATAGGAACAGATACATACATGCTCATGTTCATCACAGAATTTTTGCTATTTACAATAGCAAAAAGATGGAAACAAGCTATGTGCCCATCAGTAGAAGAGTGGATGACCAAACTATGGTACATACATATACTGGAACGCTATGCATCACTAAAGAATAATGTAGAGTCTGCAAAACACTGCATAATATGGATGAACTTGGAGGACATTATGCTGAGTGAAATAAGTCAATCACAGAAGGACAAATATAGTATTAGTTCATTGTTGTGGAGGGTCAAGGAAAGGGTTATATATGGAGGGAAACTTTCTTTGTTGGTTGCCAGGAGTAGGAGGGAAGGGGAGAAAACACCGAAAAAAAAAAATGCACTGACCCATGTCACTTTGGTTTTCTGTATTTCACTGTACATGAATTATATTTCAATAAAATGCATTAAAAAAAAAAAAAGAAGAAGAAGTACAAGTTCAAAGTGCCAGGCTCTAGGGGCTGGGTGAAAGCCCCTCGACCTTGGGCTTCACTCTGCCTCTTGTTCCCACCCCAATGAAGCTAAAGGCATCTCTTCACTCAGGCAGCTGCTGGATGCTGACGCTGACAAACCCAAGGTTGACAAGTGAAAAGTCGCAATCCCAATGTTACCAAACCACACAGCATGCTACTGATTCAAGTCCATTAAAAGTCCCCAGATCAGCAGAGCATGGCAGGCTGCTAAATGAGACTTGGCTACATGCAGGGTCCTAGAGTGCCAAAAACCTAGAGACCTTCCTCAAAGCTGCTTCCTATATACTGAAAGCAGACTACATCCCTAAAGCAGCTAATCAGCTGCTCCAGTAGATTCCACCGTGGAACTGATTGCCTGTCTCATCATGGGGAATAACTACATCCAGCTGCCCATCCACTCAACCAGGCCCAGCCAAGCTGACAACAACCTTAACTACCACACTGTCTCAACCAGAAAACAAATGACAGTTTCTGGCACCAACTCATGGCAGCTACCCCCAAATTACAGGCCATGTGTCACCATGGCATTTGATTCAAATACCTGCACACCAATGTCCTGCATAATTTGAGCTATTTTCTTCAAATGTTGTACACATACTTGCTCAAATAATATCTCAGTGTATAAGTACTCAGTTTAAAAGCAGTATTCTAACATTTTAAGAGCACAAGCTCTGTAATAACACTGCCTGAGTTCAAATCTTGGTTTCACTATGCACCAACCATGATCTTGAGTAAGGTACTCAACCTCTGTGCACGTTGGTTTCCTTACCTATAAAATGGGAATATTAACAATATCTATCTCAAAGGGTGGTTGTGAGGAATAAATGAGACAAACTATGCAAAATGTTTCAAATAGAGTTTCCACAGTCAATGTTCATTAAGTACTATCTATTCTTGTTCAGTGTTATCTCCTATAAAAGCAACTTTTGCCTGTTTTATGAATAAGGACCTTATTTTCAGGAATAATGGTAATTCTTGAAAAGCTGAGCTATTTAGAAAGACAGTTATGCATTTTGCCTAATAATGCTATACTTTTACCCATGAGTTTCTTTCTTTAAAAATCTAGTATCAATAACTTATCTTTATCTAATATCACTAGTTTAGTGTAGGATATACTGTGCATTTACCACAAATTGGTCTTACAGGCAGTTATCTACCTACTTCAAAAGACAATGATGGCCCACTAAAAGGACCCAATGTTCCCTGAGAATGGCCAGGTTCAACTCTGGGGCAGGTTTATATGTGTTATGCCTAAGAGATCCTATCCTATTAGAGAGCAAGCTATTGAGTCTACTATGGTCAGGTTAAAAGGACACTAGAAAAGGGAGGACAATGAATTATGCACATAATATATAGATGACAGATGCTAATACCAACCAGTACTGCATTACCAATAACACCAAACACCAGGCTACAGATAAACACATAAACATCTGAGAAGATCAGATAGGGGTCAGTGAACAGGAGTATACTCTAGACCAAGGATAGATTCAGTGGAGGCTAATCTTGCACAGATACCAGGGATACAAAATAACTGCAATCCTTACAGAAACAACAGAAGACATATAGAGTAATCCCTCACAGACAGCCAGACACTGTGGGAGAGAGATCCAAGGGAATCTACCGACTCAGTACTGGAGGACACCATACTCAACTGGCACAATAAAATACATTAAAGTTCTGTTCTTCATCCTACCTTGGTGAGTATCGACTGGGGTCTTAAAAGCTTTCAAGCAGCCATCTAAGATGCAGCTAATGGTCTCCTATCGTTGGAAACAAAGAAGAGTACAAAAAAACAAGGGCATTTAGAAGCAATCAGCCCTAGGACACAATGGCCCTCAAGACCAGAATTAGAGAGTGTCCAGCTACCTATGCCAACCACTCAGGAAACGATCAAATTTGGAGATCCAGGATAGAGTGGGAGGAAAAATGTGGAAAAAAATCCAAAAACTCAATAATGAGCAGAATTACTGGTCAGATGGAGTCTGGTGAGATCCCCAATACTATGGTCTTGGGATACATTCTGGGCCTGGAATAAAGCTCACCCCCAGAGACTGGCTCTCAGCCCAATAGTAAACAAGATATACATGTAGACCACTCAACCTAGGGTGAAGCACCCACTTACTCTATGGAAATGCACCCCTTGGAGCAATCGATCATGGGGCAGCAGAGGGGTAACAATCACACAGAGGAAATGCAGGACACACAGGAGTGCATGAATAACTATTAGGGGCACAGGTGGAGAGTTAATGGGCAGGGAGGGGAGGAGACTGGGTTAGGGTTAGGCATGGTAAATGGGGAGTGAAACTAAATGTGCATGTAACGTTGAACGTAAAACAAACTCTTAAATTTTTTTTTTTTTAAAAAAAGGACATGGTAGCCAAGTCAAACAGGCTCTCACTACCCAAAGATTGAACAGTCTGAGCATCAAAAAGAGTAATGTCTGCAAAGGATTAAAACCCATGATGTTGTTGTTGTTGTTAAGTGCAGTCGAGTCGTTTCCGACTCATAACGACCCCATGCACAGCAGAACGAAACACTGCCCGATCCCACACCAGCCCCACAATCCCTGCTATACTCGAGCCCATCATCGCAGCCACTGTATCAATCCATCTCGTTGAAGGCCTCCCCCTCTTTCGTCGACCCTCCACCCTACCAAGCATGACATCCTTCTCCAGGGAATGGTCCCTTCTTACAACATGACCAAAATAGGTGAGACGAAGTCTGGCCATTCTTGCTTCCAAGGAGCATTCTGGCTGCACTTCCTCCAGGACATTCTGTTAGTTCTTTTAGCAGTCCATGGCACTTTCAGCATTCTTCACCAGCACCACAACTCAAAAGCATCAACTCTTCTTCGGTCCTCCCTATTCATTGTCCAGCTCTCACATGCATACAAGGTGATTGGAAATATCATGGCTTGTGTCAGGCGCACCTTAGTCCTCAAGGAGATATCCTTGCTCCTCAGCACTTGAAACAGTTCCTTCGCAGTTGACTTTCCCAATGCTACACGTCGTCTAATGTCCTGACTGCTGCTTCCGTTGGCATCGATTGTAGAACCAAGCAATGTGAATTCCTTGACAACCTCAATCTTCTCTCCACTGACTGGAAGAGATCCATATTTGTGCCCATTCCAAAGAAAGGTGATCCCACAGAATGTAGAAATTATAGAACAATATCACTAATATCACATGCAAGTAAGATATTACTGAAGATAATTCAGAAACGTTTGCAGCAGTATATTGATAGAGAACTTCCAGAGGTTCAAGCCGGATTCAGAAGAGGACGTGGAACAAGGGATATCATAGCTGTTGTCAGATGGATCTTGGCTCAAGGCAAAGAATACCAGAAAGAGGTTTACTTGTGTTTTATTGACTATGCAAAGGCATTTGATTGTGTGGATCATGACAAATTATGGATAACATTGAGAAGAATGGGAATCCCTGAGCACTTAATTGTACTCATGAGGAATCTGTACCTTGACCAGGAGGCTGTCGTTCGAACAGAACAAGGGGACACTACATGGTTTAAAATCAAGAAGGGAGTGCGTCAGGGTTGTATTCTTTCTCCACACTTATTCAATCTATATGCTGAGCAAATAATCCGAGAAGCTGGACTATATGAAGAAAAACGTGGTATCAGGATTGGAGGAAGAATCATTAACAACCTGAGATATGCAGACGATACAACTTTGCTTGCTGAAAGTGAGGATGACTTAAGGCACCTACTGATGAAGGTTGAAGAATACAGTCTGCAGTATGGATTACATCTCAACATAAAGAAAACAAAAATCCTCACAACTGGACCAATGAGCAGCATCACAATCAAAACCCATGATATATTTGTTAAATTCATTAGTTCATAAAACAGAAACCTCATTGGACACATTTAGTGACCTCAATACAATGCTGTCTTAAAATTAATAAACAAAATAGCTCTGTAGGGACAGCAATTCAGAGAAACTAAAATGTTGATCAGATAATAATATAATAAAAAGATGGTGGCATAAACTATTGTTCTGACTCTCCTCTACAAATAAATAAGAATAGAATAAATGGTGCTCAGTTCTAAGGAACTCTGAATTGCGGCACAGAGGACAGCACCCTAAACCCATGCTCTAGAATTAACAAGACAGAACTCCCTGGGAGTCTATCTGGAGCATGCCAGCACCCCTGTACTCAGACACTGTCAGCTGCAAGCCTGCTCTGAACTGATATAAAAGGCCCCTGAAGTGGAGTATGCACCCACAGTTAACTGTACCTGTCTCCCTATGTACCCCCTAGCTCAGGCCTCTGAAACCAACAGGTTAGGCCTCCCTAGAGGTCACATTGGATTCTGCCTGCTCTCTATTCCTGTTGGTGCTGAGGACTACTGCCTAAGTCTGTGTTGGTTGTTGTTGTTATGTGCTGTCAAGTCAGACCCAACTCATAGCGACCCCTCCTTGGGTTTCCAAGGCAGTATCACTACAGAAGTAGATATTAGTGTCCTAAAAAACAGGTGTTGGGAGTGGAGGATACTAAGGGATAAGGGAAACTCTGATAATAACAAGGGGAACTTCCCTGTGGATTTGTCCAAAGAATGACAGCCCTTCTACTCAGTAACTGTCAGATACTGGACTGATACACACGCCTACAAAAGGTCCCATACAGTGGAGTAAGGGACAAGTCACTTGAGTGGAGACTGCTCTCTCAATCACCACAGTGTCACTGAGGCTCTAAAACTAAAGGGACAGATTTTTCAGACGTTCTTCTGGGGAGTGTCAGTCCCTCCTCTTCCTGAAACAGAGGAAAGTTTGTCTGTAATTCCTCCTGAACATCAGCTCAGTTATAATCACCCCCAAAGAGCAGGGAATGAAGCCTTAGGCAAAACCAGAGGGCAACACCCAGCCCAGAAGGTTGCAGAAACAGAGAAAGGAAGAGAGTCATAACTACAGAGAAGGGACCAAGAAACCTAGGGGACAGGTTGATTAATGTGTGTGATTTCTCACCTAAGTGGTGGTGCCTGCTGGTAGACAGACTGACTAAAGAATATTCTCTAGTTGGTTTGGGAGACACTGAAAATTGAAAACTAAGATCTGGAACTTCTGAATTCTAAATAAACCAGAGAGGGAGAGGTGCTGTGGTAGTTCAGTTGGTGTGTTTACTTGGCTGGGCCTGGTTGAGTTGCTGGGCAGCTGGATATAGTATTCCCCATGACAAGACTGGTAATCAACTCCATGGTGGAATCTACTGTGAGCAGCTGAGTAGCTGCCTTAGGGAATGTGATTGGCTTCAGGTATATAAGCAAAAGCCTTGTGGCATGGTCTTGAGCTTATGGTGTGAGGCCTGAGAGATCTTTAACCAGAAGCCTTTAGTATGGAGATTAACACGTCTCATGCTGAGTCCTAATGCCTCTAGTACAGATATTAACACAAACCTATGCCTCAGAGCCTTTATCAGAGATCTGCATGGCTCCAAAAAGTCTCTCGCCCACCTTTGAAAGCTCCGACAGCTCTTACCTCACGGAGTTTGCACATATCAAAGAGATCTGCCCGGCCCCGAAAAATCTCTCACTCACCTTTGAAACCAGGGGATTCCAACCCGCCCTCCAACTTCCCAAACCCCTGTCCTAAAAACCAATTATCTACTCCACCCTATATTTTTTCTATAAATATGTGGTAATGAAAGAGCATGAGGTCTTTTGCTCAAGCCATTGACTTGGTGAGAGCAGGGACCCTAACTCGAGCTAGCTAATAAACTTTCCTTTTGCTTTTGCATTGTCGTGTGTTAGCAAATTCCTCGCGCCAAACAACTCCTTCATAACCTGGGGCAACAATGGCACGCTTGGACCCTGCGTGTCCCTGTGTCATTGTTCAGCAGCCTGCCATGCTCTGCCAACCTTGGGATTTACAACGGACTTGATTAATGGCCTGCCATGTGGTTTGGTAACATCGGGACTGTGCCATTTTCTTTGTCAACCTTGGGCTTGTTAGCCTCAGCAACGAGTAGCTCTCTCAGTGAAGAAGTCTCTAGCTTCAGTGGGCTAGGAGCTGGAGGCAGAGCGGAAGCCCAAGGCTGAGGGACTTTCACCCAACTCCTAGAGCCTGGCACTTCAAACTGGACTTGAGGCCATCCCATTTGTGGTATATTCTTGTCAGAGAGCAATACTAGTTAACTGAACAGGTGCTATCACAGATAAAGAAAGGAAATGGTAAGCAAAGGACTGTAAATAAAAGACAAGACTCTTTCAAAATTAAGATTTTAAAAAAAGAGATAAAAATAAACAAAACAAATATTGCAACTGAAAGGGCCAGTAACTGAAATGAGAAACATAATAGAAGGATGTAAGAGAATTAGGCAAAGAAAGAATCGGTGAATAAGATAGTTAAATTACAGAGGCTGAAGAGTAATGAGAACTGACAGGTTCTAGAGGGCTGTGGTAGTTAAGGTGTGAGTCTGAGAGCTCTAGTAGCCTCCAGGAAAATCTTTAACCAGAAACCTTTTAGTGTCAGCATTACTAACAGAACTTTTGGACTCTTTAGGGCCTTTATCTGCCCTCCAGTCTCAGCAGGTATCAAGGAACTTCCTCCGAACTCAGCACGCATCACAAAAGCCATCCGGATTCAGCACGTATCGGAGATTTGCTCGACTCCTGAAAGTCTCCCACACACGAGCCTTGCATCCTCCCTAGATAATATTTTCCTAAATGAACTTTGGAGCTGGGGAGTTTCTTTACATCCCCCAAAATCTTAGATCACTGCCCTAAATCCCTTAGCAACAACCAATCATCTGTACCCTCTTGCCCTGGTGCTGCCCCTCCCCATATTGTTCCATAAAATTGTGAGAATACCGGGGCACGGGGTCTTTTGCTTAAGCCACTGACCTGGTAAGAGCAAAGACCCTAACTTAAGTTAGCTAATAAACTTTCCTATTGCATTTGCATTGTCGTGTGTTAGCATATTCCTCTCTGAGCATCTCCTTCATAACCTGAGCACAACATTTGATGCATGGGCTGGGAAAGGAGGATTCGGATCGAGTGAAGTTACCACGACAGTAGGAGAGTTTCAGGAACTGGAGCCGGCTGGACTAGATACATACTTTGCGAAAAGACACTAGTCCGTCAGGAAAGGCTGGGCACCGGCGGACGCGCCGGGTGAGCGGGGGAAGGTGCCCTTCCTCAGCTCACAGGCAGGCTGTGGGCATTGTTGGTAAGGGCAGCCCACTTCTGGGGAGGGGAGAGGACCCTCCAATCTGTGGTGCAGGAACGAGATCTCTTCTGGGTATGGGGTATCTGTGTTGTCTGGTTTGGTGTCTCTGGGTGTCAGATATTTTGTACTGTCCATTTTGGTGTGTGGCCACTGTCTTTTGTTCATTCTGTGTTTTCTTGAAGAAGGTTGAAATGGGACAGAAACACACTACCCCTCTGATTGAACATTTTTCAGAGTTTAAGACCAGAGGATCTAGTTTGTCTGTGATAATTAAGAAGAATAAACTAATAACTTTTTGCTCCTCAGAATGGCCTTCCCTTGAGGTGGGGTGGCCCCCAGAGGGCTCACTGGATGAAAAGACGATTGCAGCTGTCTTCGACCGAGTTCAAGCGGCTGGCCCCCAACATGGGCACCC
>NW_006922205.1:40984-46869 GCF_000298275.1 Orycteropus afer afer
GCTCAGGCACAGGGAGACATCTCAGGGGGTAGGAGTGCATGGAGGGATGGATGGTCACAGGGAAGCAGTACCTATTGGGAGGAAGTGGGAGAGGAGATGTTGCATTGTGCTAAATAGTGGTCAATGTCATGAGACAAAGTGCATGTGATCTGCTGTATGGAAAGTGTATTTGCTCTGTAAATTTTCACCAAAATCACAGTAAAAATTAAAATTAAAATAAAAAAAAAAAAGAATTATATACCCAGCAAAATATGATGGTGAGATCAGGTCATGTCCAGATAAAAAGAAATTAAGGGAATTTGCCAAAACCAGACCAACCTGCCAACCGGCAGGGGAGAAGAGCCATCAGAGACCTACCTAGGGCAGTGGAGAGAAAGCACTACACCAAAGAACCTGCAGACACTCCACAGATCTACCTTCAGCACCTGCTTTTATCAGTAAACCTGGCACTGTTGGATGGTATCAGGGATTTCTCTGGCTCTGGTATAGCTGAAGCTTGGGAGCAGAGAGGAGAATAAAGCAAAAAGTGGACAAGCCCTGGGATGAACTCCCATCGTGGACTGCGGATCAGGGCAGTTATCCTAGGTCAGTTTTTTGGCACAGAGGGCCTGGAAAATGGGGTTTTTGCGTTTTGGGGTATGTCTGAACCTGGTGGAAAATGCCACCGCCTAACAATTGAAGCCTTTGCTGAACTTGAGGTGCAAGCAAGACTGTGAGTAACACTATAACGTAATCATTAGCAGCCCTCTCAAAGCTATAGAAACCGCTCCTGGCACCTTGGAGCTTTTCATCGTTCTCTCTTCTCCTACCACTTCTTCTGCCTCTACCCTGCACCTCACCCAATAGAGAAACAGCATTCAGCCACCACAATACCTGCCAGTTCAAAACCTAAACTCCCTTTTAAGACAAACAGAGACATGCATCCACATTCCACACAGCGATTCCATCACCACAAAGAAAACTGCAGAGCAACCCAGCACACCTGAATTAATAGCTAAAAAATAAAATGCACTAGCTCTACCTTTTCAAGATATTAAATGATAAAACCAAGGCAAAACAAATGAATACATAACTAACTGCTAAAGACAACCTAAAAATGTCTAGGAAATAACAGGCAACCTCAAATCAAACAAAAAACAGGATAAGACACTAGAAATAAAATCCCAAACAAAAGTCTCATTAAACATAGAGGAAGAGGAAGCAATACAATTATCTGAGAAGGAATTTAGAAGGTATGTTTATAGAGCTCTACAAAAGCCTAAGGAAACCCCAAACAGGAGCAAGGAGAACACAGACAATTCCCTGGAAGAACTCAGGAAAACCATTCAAGAACAAAATAACAAGATTAATGCACAATCAAAACTCATCCAAAAAACAGCAGTTAGAAATCCAGAAGATGAATACCAAAATTACAGAATTACACAATACAGTGCAAGCACAAAAGAATAGGATAAAACTGGCTGAAGAACATGTTACCCAACTAGAAGACAAATCCCACAACATCAACTGAATAAAGAAAAATTAGAACAAAGATTTAAGAGAAATGAAGAGAACCTAAGAGTTATATGGGACCACATGTAAAGAAGCAACGTACACCTCATTGGAATTCCATAACAAGAAGACACACACAAAAAAAAAAAAAAAACCTGAGAAAATTGTGGAAGACATACTAACAGAAAACATACCCCATATCATAAAGGAAGAAAAGGTATCTGTCCAAGAAGCTCAAAGAATCACATACAGGATAGAAACCAAGAGAAAAGTACCGCGGCGTATCATAATCAAACTGTCCAAAACCAAAGACAAAGAAAGAAAGAATTTTGCAAGCTGCCCAGAACAAAAAAAAAATATGACTTATAATAATCAAACAGTTAGGCTGAGCTCTAATTACTCAGCAGAAACCATGCAGGCAAGAGGGCAATGGGACAGCATATACAAACCACTGAAGGGAAAGAACTTCCAACCAAGAATTGCTATATCCAGCCAAATTGTCCATCGGATATGAGGGCAAAATCAAGACATTCTCAGTCAAACAGAAATTAAGTTGTTGTTGTTGTTATTTGCCGTCGAGTCAGCCCCGACTCATAGCGACCCCTCCTTGGGTTTCCGAGGCAGTATCACTACGGAAGTAGGATTGCCCAACCTTCCTTCCGAGGAGTGGCTGGTGGGTTTGAACCGCTAGCCTTCTGGTTAGCAGTCAAGTGCCTTAGGCACTATGCTACCAGACCTCCTACAGAAATTAAGGGACTTTGTGAAATCCAGACCACCCCTACAAGAAAAGCTTAAAGAAGTCCATCCAATAGAGAACCCACCACAGAGAACAACAAAAGCAGGATACATGACATTAACACTAAAACCAAATCAGAAATAGACACTCAAAATAACACCATAAAACACTGTACTCTAAAAATCAAGGAACACAATTTGCACACAACAACAGCAACTAACCAAATAGGGGGAATAAAAAGTTCTAGGTACAAACTTCCAAATGGAGAGGAAAACAGGACAATGTCTTCATAGAACACACTGTTCTAAAAATATAGAGAAAAGAATTTACTTCAAGGTAACCACAGAGAAAACTAACAATCCCCCTAAGCAAACCCCTAAGCAGAAGGATGGAAAACATATGGGTTTAATAAGTTCAAAACCAACAATAAAGAAGAAAACAGAGGTTGCAAGTGACAACAAATCCAACTCAGCACAGAAAAGTATATGGACCAAGGAAGTGCCAACAACACGACAAAAAAAAAAAAAACACAACAGAATGACAGCAATCAATTCATAGCTATCACTTGTTGTTGCTGTTATGTGCCGTTGAGTCGGACTTGACTCATAGCGACCCCTCCTTGGGTTTCTGAGGCAGTATCACTACTGCTCAACCTTCCTTCCAAGGAGTGGCTGATGGGTTTGAACAGACAGCCTTCTGGTTAGCAGTCAAGTGCCTTATGCATTATACTACCAGAGCTCCCACTAATTACACTCAATGTGAATGGATGAAATGTACCGATCAAAAGAAAGGGAGTGGCAGTCTGGAAAAGAAAAGAAGACCCATCGATATGCTGCCTACAAGAGATCCACCTTAGATATAAAGATAAAAATAAATTAAGAGTTAAGGAATGGAAAAAAAAATATACCAAGCCAACAGTGTGGTGGCCATGTTTTTGTGTCAACTTGGCTAGGCCCAATTGAGTGGCTGGGCAGCTGAGTGTAGTATTCTCCATGATGAGACTGGTAATAAATTCCATGGTAGAATCTACTGTGGGAAGCTGAGTAGCTGCCGTTTAGTATGTGGTATGCTTCCCGTATATAAGCAGCAGCTTTGGGAATGGTCTCTAACATATGGCTTGGACCCTACATGTACCCATGTCATTGTTCAGCAGGCTGCCATGCTCTGTTGACCTTGGGACTTACAATGGACTTAAATTAATGGCCTGCCACGTGGTTTGGTAACATCGGGACTGTGCCTTTTTACTTGTCATCCCTGGGTTTGTCAGCCTCAGCAGCCAGCAGCCAGCAGCTGTCTGAGTGAAGAAACATCTCCAGCTCCAGTGGGCCGGGAACAGGAGGCAGAGAGGGTCTCCAAGGTTAAGGGGCTTTCACCCAGCCCCTAGAGCCTGGCCCTTTGAACGTGGATTTAAAGCCTCCAAATTGTAAGAATAAATTCCTATTTGTTAAGGCCATCCCATTTGTGGTATATTCCTGTCACAGTGACACCAGGTAACCAGAACAAACGGTAACCAAAAAAAAGCAGAAGTGGCAATATTAATGTCTGATAAAATAGACTTTAAGGTCAAAAACAACATAAGAGACAAAGAAGGACACTATATGATGCTGAAAGTGTCAACTGACAAAGAAGACATTACAATAATAATTATCTATGCACCCAGTGAAAGGGCTCCAAAATATATGAAGTAAATATTAATTGAATTAAAGGGACAACAAACAACTCTACAATAGTAGTAAGAGATTTTAACACACCACTTTCAAGGAGGGACAGATCAACTGGAAAAAATCTCAACAAAGATACAGAAGAACTCAACAACACAATCAATTTGATCTCATATATATATACAGAAAGGAACTCTGGTGGCGTAGTGCCTCAGGCACTTGACTACTAACCAGAAGGCTGACGGTTCAAACTCACTAGCCACTCCTCGGAAGGAAGATGAAGCAATCTACTTCCGTAGATTGCTGCCTTGGAATACTGCCTTGGAAACCCAAGGAGGGGTCACTATGAGTCAGGGCTGACTTGATGGCAAATAATAGCAACAACAAATATATACAGAGCATTCCACCCAACAAAAGCACAATTCACATTCTTCTCCAGTGAACATGGATCCTTTCCCAGAATAGATCTATATTAGGACATAAAACAAGCCTCAATAAATTCAAAAACATTGAAATACTACAAAGCATCTTCTCACACAACAATGCTATAAAATTAGAAATTAATAATAGGAAGATCGAGGAAAAAACATCAAACGTGGAAGTTGAGCAATTCACTGCTCAAAAACCACTGGGTAATAGAACAACTAAAAAGTGAAATTAAAAAAAAAAATTCCTAGAAACAGACAAGAATGAAGATAGACTATACCAAAACTTATGGGACACAGCAAAAGCAGTACTCAGAGGTCAGTTTATAGCAATGCATACATCAAAAAAGAGGAAAGAAACAACACCAACACTCTCAACTCAACAACTCCAACAAGAATAAGAACAACAAAAGAATCCTACAGTATCTAAAAGTAAGGAAATAATAAAGATCAGAGCAGAAATAAATGAATCAGAAAACAAAAAAACAACAGAAAACATCAAGAAAACAAAAAACTGGTTCTTCTAAAAGATTTAACAAAATCGACAAACCACTGGCAAATCTAACAAAATAAACGAGAAGATGCAAATTACAAGAATAGTAAACAAAAAGGGTAGTCATCACAACAGAACCAACTGGAATAAAAAAGATACTGACAGAATATTATGAAAAACTGTACTCCAACACATTTGAGAACCTGGAAGAGATGGGCAAGTTTCTAGAATCACAAGACCTACTTAAGCTATCCCACTCAGAGATAGAATATTTGAACAGACCTATAACAAAAGAAATTGAATAGATCATTAAAAAAAAAAAAAACTCCCCACAAAGAAAAGTCCTGGCTTTGATGGCTTCACTGGAGAATTTTTACCAAATATTCCGGGAAGAGTTGACACCTATACTACTCAAGCTATTCCAGAACACAGAAAAAGATGGAATACACCCAAACTCATTTTATGCAGCAAGCATAACACTAATACCAAAACTGGGGAAAGACACCACTAAAAAAGAAAACGACAGACCAATATCCCTCATGAACGTTGATGCAAAAATCTTCAACAAAATCCTAGGCAACAGAATCCAACAACAGATCAAAAAACATAATACATCTTGACCAAGTGGGATTCATACCAGGTATGCAAGGGTGGCTCAACATCAGAAAAACAATCAATGTAATCTACCACATAAACAAAACAAAAGAAACATATCATTATATCAACTGATGCAGAAAAAGCATTTGATGAAATCCAACACCCATTCCTGTTCAGAACTCTCCGCAAAATAGGGAAATTCCTCAACATACTAAAAGGCATATATACAAAACCAACAGCCAACATCATCATTAATGGAGTAAGACTCAAGGCATTCACCTTACAAACGGGAACCAGTCAGGGATGTCCTCTATCACCACTTCTATTTAACACTGTATTGGAAGTCCTGGCCAGGGCAATAAGGCTTTAAGAAAGAGAAATAAAAGGCATACAAATTGGCAAAGAGGAAGTAAACCTCTCTCTATTTGCGGACCATATGATCCTGTACATAGAAAACCCAAGAGACTCAACAACAACAACAA
>NW_006922205.1:47154-58134 GCF_000298275.1 Orycteropus afer afer
TCCTACTTCCGTAGTGATACTGCCTCGGAAACCCAAGGAGGGATCGCTATGAGTCGGGGCCGACTTGACGGCACATAACAACAACAACAACAACAACTATAAGAGATAATGGGAGCTCTAGTAGTATAGTGCCTAAGGCACTTGACTGCTAGCCAGAAGGCTGGCGGTTCAAACCCACCAGCCACTCCTAGAAAGGAAGGCTGGGCAATCTACTTCCATAGTGATACCGCCTCAGAAACCCATGGAGGGGTCACTATGAGTCAGATCCGACTTGATGGCAAACAACAACAAGAAATAACAAGGGCTCTACATAAATGGAAGAACCTGCCCTGTTCATGGAAAGGTAGACTGAATACTGTGAAAATGTCAATACTACCTAAAGCAATCTACACATTTAATGCAATCCTGATTCAGATTCCAACAAAATTTTTTAAGGACATGGAGAAACCAGTTACTAACTTTATATGGAAAGGAAAAAGACCTTGGATAAGCAAAGCACTTCTGAAGAAGAAGAAGAAAGTGAGAGGTCTCACACTCCCAGATCTTAAAACCACAGCCACAGTGTCAAAACAGTGTGGTACTGGTGCAATGATAGACAGACAGACCAAGGGAACAGAATAGAAAGTCCAGAAATAGACCCATCCATCTCTGGACAGCTGATCTTTGACAAAGGTCCAAAACCCATTAAGTGGGGAAGAGACAGCCTCTTTAACAAATGGTGCTGGCAAAACTGGATATCCATTTGCAGAAAAATGAAACAAGACCCATACCTCACCCCATAAACAAAAGCAAACTTAAACTGGATCAAAGACTTAAATGTAAAACCCCAAACTATAAAATTAATCAAAGATAAAATAGGGGCAAATCTAGTCCTAACTTACTGCAAAAACAGACTATCAGACATAACCCAGAATGCACAAGAGGCAGAAAGAGAAGTTAGATGACTGGGACCCTTTAAAAATTAAATTCTTATGCAGATTGAAAGACTTTGTCAAAAGGGTCAAAAGAGAACCTACGGATTGGGAGTAAATATTTGCCTATAACATATCTGACAAAGGACGTATCTCCAAAATCTTCAGAAAACTTCAACACCTCAACACCAAAAAGACAAACAACCCAATTCAAAAATGGGCAAAAGACTTGAATAGACACTTTACTAAAGACGATATGCTGGCACCCAACAAACACATGAGGAAATGCTCATGATCTTTAGTCACTGTTGTTGTTGTTGTTATGTGCCGTCGAGTCAGACCCGACTCATAGCGACCCCTCCTTGGGTTTCCAAGGCAGTATCACTACAGAAGTAGACTGCCTCATCTTCCTTCCGAGGAGTGAATGGTGGGTTTGAACCGCCAGCCTTCTGGTTAACAGTCAAGTGCCTTAGGCACTACGCTACCAGAGCTCCCTTTTAGTCATTAGAGAGATGCGAATCAAAACAATGATGAGATATCATCTCACTCCAGCAATAATAGCAAAGTTCAACGTGACAGAAAATAACAAATGCTGGCGAAGTTGTGGAGAGATTGGAACTCTTGTGCATTACTGTGGGATTGTAAAATGGTTCAACCATTGTGGCAAATGGTATGGCGTTTCCTTAAAAAACTGAAAATAGAAATACCATTTGACCCAGCAATTTAATTACTAGGAATATATCCTTAGGAGGTGAGAGGCAGTGAATGAACAGCCACACACACCTACGTTCATCACAGCACAATTCACTATAGCCAAGAGATGGAAACAACCTAAGTGCCCATCAACAGATGAATGGATAACCATTCATACAGATAATTTGGTTAAATTATGGTACATTCACACAATGGAATACTATGGTACATTAAAGAACAATGAATATGCAAATCATCTCACAACGTGGATAAGCCTGGGGGACATTATGCTGAGTGAAATAAATCAATTGCAGAAAGACAAATACTGTATGAGCCCATTACTATAAAAAGACAAAGAAGGGTTTGCATTAGAAAGGGAACACACTTTGTAGATTACCAAGGGGGGGACGGAAGGGGAGGGATTAATTTCGGGCTAGTTGGGGGTCACACACTGGCAGGGGTAAGGGGAGGGATGGTATGGAAAGAGTCCAGGACCACCATGATAGCATTAGGAAAAAGGAGGACACCAAATTGTGCACATAATATAGTACTTCCCTCAGTACTTTTCCTTCTATCTTAGGGTTCCTTATTTTGCTGTAACACCTCACAGAACTAACACACTGCCAAGGAAATGCCTCAAGCAGTGTTGAAGGCTGGGAGGCTGGCAAGTCCCAAATCTGTGGGTCAGGTGTAGGTGTGGAGACTCATGAGGTTGCAGGGGCTGGAGAACCCAAAACAACAGGGCAGATGACAGACAGGCAACTGCCTCGAGTCCAAGAGTGAGATGATGACGAACCAGATGCGGGATACAGAGCAAGAGAGAGCCAACTGCCAGAATATTCAGAGAATATTCATGGAAACTAAGGGTGGTGACTTGAGTCACACCTTCCAGCAATGCAGGATTTAGGGTGATACATCCCACCCTAAACAGGCATGGAGCTTAGGATTTATATTACCTCACAAAATGGAAGGCTATAGCTAGAAGGCCACATTGAGCAATTCACTGCACTACAGGCCATCCCCTGGCTCTTCTAACCGTTGGCACTTTCATACTAGAAGGATTAACTTGCCCCTCCCAATCATTTCACCAGTCCTAAGTTGTTAGCAGGAGCTCTGGTAGCGTAGTGGCTAAGGCACTTGACTGCTAACCAGGAGGCTGGCGGTTCAAACCCACCAGCCACTCCTCAGAAGGAAGGCTGGGCAATCCTACTTCTGTAGTAATACTGCCTCAGAAACCCAAGGAGGGGTCGCTATGAGTCAGGGCTGACTCGACGGCACATAACAACAACAACAACAAAGTTGTTAGCAGTTAGACCTTCAGTAGGGCAAAGAGTCCTAAGGGTGAAGTTACTCTAGTACCAGCCATTCAGGTGTGCTGCATGTGTCCATCTGATCTGGTCAAGTACTCCAAAAACTTGTCTCATCCTCACCCTTTATGGCCTCTCATAAATTTAACTGAGAAAAGATTATTGCCTTGCTCTGAGTATATCTTTAGGTATCAGGATAATGGTAAATTTTCCCTGCTGCATAAGCCATTTATTCATTCCTTACCTTAAGCTATTATTTCTCTTTCCTTCCATTTGTACCCAAACTTTTCCACCTTGGGAAAAGACATCAAGGTTCAGCCACTGTGCCAATCCAGATTGCTGGTAGCAAGTTTACCAAGTGCTTCCCTGCCACTCTACAACCATTAATTTGGGTACATACCATTACATAGGTACAACACTAGTGAGCAATCTTCACCACTGTGCAATATGGCAGTATTCACTGGCAACCTCAATTTTGCCAGACACAGGGAAGGTACAATCCATTCACATGGCCCTTGAGAATTCTGGCATACAGGTTCAGGGGTATAATTACAGTCTCTCATGTAGGGATCTCCCTTGCCTCTGGCACCCACCAGGACCTGGGACTATAGCTTCTGCCAGGAAAAAAAGCAATTTCACGTGATGTGGAGATGGTACAGCACAATCAGCATCTTCCCCCAACCCCGTCTTCTCCAGATCTCCCAGAGATACACAGGAATCTGTCCAGTGGTGATCCTCCCTTCCCTTCACCCCTCTCATTTTGAGTGTGAGCACAAACTCATGAAGGCATGTAAGCCAGCTCTTCACTGCATGCCAATATCTCCCATTTTAGATAACATATGTTTAAATTGCTGTGTTAGACTGGGTTCTCTGGAGAAACAAAACCAGTAAAGCTTATATAGAGAGAGAAAGAGAATCTTATCTTAGAAAAATGGCTCACACACCTATAGAAGCTGGCAAGTCCAAAGTTCTTGGATCAAGCATCAAGCTGGAGGCTTTTCCCGACTCACCCAGCTGCAGGGGCTTAGGAGCTCAAGATTGGCAGGCAGTATACTGGTTGTTGTCTCCAATGAATGACGAATCCAAGATCTCCAGGCCGAATGGTGGACTGCTCACTCACGGACAGTTGTAGGCAGCGCAACAGAATCCCGATCCACAGAAGAGTGTCTTTTCCCAGGATCTCCATAAATATACTGGAAGCAGGCCACACCCATAGGGACACTCCCTTTCAATGGACTGGCTGCTCAAAACATATACATCTGATCCCATCATGGGAATAACCACGTCACAACTGTTTACACCACAAAGAACTGTGGTCCAGCCAAGTTGACACACAGCTTCAACTATCACAATTGCCATTTCCAATTCTCTATCAAATCATTACACTGAGGATGGTATGCAACACGGTATGTCCATTTAATATGATGTTTCTTGGCCCATCACTCCACTCCATGGGCTGCAGGATGTGTTCTTGGGTCTGAGGAAATATAACATGGTGGCCCAAACTGGTACAGTTTATCTTTTGTTCCAATCTTTTAATGGTGTTTTTGGCATTTGTATCTGTCATGGGATATGCAAATACCCGTCCAAGGTAAATTATCTATTCCTGTGAGGACCTATTTGTACTCACCTGGAACCTCTGGCATCACTGGTCATATATAAACAATTCACTAGCCACATGCAAGGCCTTACCCCTGGGGAATCTGCCCTACAGCCATCTGTAACTTCTGTCTTTCTTGCTGACAAACAAAGTCATCCTTATTGGCATTATGTACCTCAGAAGGTGCAAGACAGATGTGTTTAGATTCAGCCCATCTCTGCACTGCTGCAGCACCATATCCACTCATTTCATGGATCCAATTTGCCACCTCAAGGTAGTGTACCAACATGTCCACTTGCTGATTCCAATAGCCTCTGATTCAGGAAGGAGATTCTTCTGATAAGCATGAACGTGGCCTACTTTAATACACTCTCTAAATTCCCAGAGTGCTTTCCATAGGTCGATGCCCCACACAGTTGTTGTTGTTATTTGCCATCAAGTCGGACCCGACTCAGAGCGACACCTCCTTGGGTTTCCAAGGCAATATCACTACGGAAGTAGATTGCCCAACCTTCCTTCCAAGGAGTGACTGGTGGTCAATGCCCCACACAGATGTCCCCTTAATAATCCAATTTTCCATCACCCATTTGCAGTTCATATAGCCAGGCCATTGGGCACTGCCACTGTCAAAATCCAAACATATGGGCTCTCACCTTTGCTCGATTCTTCCATGACAGGCTGGAAGACAGCATGAAGTTCAGCCCATTGAGCTGACTTGTTCTTACCTCCCTCCATCAGGGTCTTTCTACCTGCTGGTCTTAACACAGCAGCTTTCCAAATCAAATGTTTTCCATGTAGCTGAGAACTGCCATCTGTGAACCAAGCAGCCTTCCACTGGTCCTCAGAAAGTTAGTCATAGATCACTGTTCATGTGGCAATGGGCTCTGGCAGCTTCTCAGGTGATTCCATTGTAGGACCTATGGGAAAAGAAGCTACAGTGGGTGCCTCCATGCACTGCTCCAGTAATCTGCTCTTATACGAACCATTTCCATTTTATTATGGAACTGTTTTGGGCATCATGTTCCTTATTACAGTGTTTTTCTGGCATCACACAAGACATTATGGGTATTTCGGGTCTCATGATGATTTTATGTCCTGTTCTTCTGTCACTGAGGAAGTCTCAGTCAACACCCAATAGCAGGTGAGTAATTGCCTTTCAAACGGCATGTTTCATGCTGCAGCATCTGGGAACTTTCTAGTCCAGCATCCCAATGGCAGCGTTCTCAGGTTTTTGCCATAAACACCAGTATGCATAAGCACGTGTAACACACACCTCCAAAATCATGTATGAATGTGGATTATAAGGGCCTAAAGGTAAGGAGAGTGGAACTACTTTCTGTAATTCAGAGATAGCGTGCTGTGGCTCGGGCCCGCATCCAAACATAATTTTCTTCTAAGATGGATAGGAGCCAGCAATATTCAAAGATGTAGAATATGAGTTTTCCAAATTCCAAATAGACCAATCAAATATTGGGGCTTCTTGCTTTGTCTTGAGGGTAGGTAGTGGCAGCACTACATTCTTGCTTGCCTGTAGAATGTCATGGGCAGGTCCTGCCCAAGTTATTCCAAAAATTTCAACATTTGGGCAGGGCCCTGGACTTTTGCTGGATTTATTAACCACCCTCTGTTAAGTCATGTGGGCCACCATTTTCAAATCTGCCTTAGCCTGTTCTTCCGTGTTTGATATTAACATAATATCATTAACGTAATATATGGTCATACTTGAAATCTGCGCAAGTCCAAGTCTCTTCGAACCAAATCATGACACTAAGCCAATCAATTCAAGTAACCCTGTGGCAAAACACTGAAAGTATATTGAGAGCCTTCTCATGGGAAAGCAAACTGTGGCTGATTCTTTTCCAAGACTGGGATGGAGAAAAAGGAATTTGCAAGATCAATCACTGAGTTCCAGTCTACTATAGCCTGCTGAATTTTATGCACCATTGAAACCATGTCTAGAACTGCTGAAGCCACTGGTGGCACTACTTTATTTAGGCCTTGATAGTCTACTGTCAGCCTCCACAAACCATCTGACTTTTTAATGTGTCATTCAGGGCTGTTATACAGAGAATTTTATGGCATCAATATGCCAGCCTTTAGCACATCTTTAATCAAAGCAGTAATCTCTTTTCATCCATCGGGTATCCTATATTTTCTCAAGTTAACAACCTGAGTGGGTCTGGACAATTCTAATGGTCCCCGTTTAGTATATCCATCCAATCAATCTTGGCCTAAGGGCAGGCTTACATGCCATCAGTTTTACAAAATCAGGTAGAGGGAATGTTTCCCAATTAGACATAATATCCATACCAATAAGACATTCAGTAAAGGAGATGCAACTACTTCATACAACATCTGTTTAAATCACCCAATTCTCATCCAAACTTTCATCTCAGTCACATCAACTGTTACACCCTACATTCTCCCAGTCTAGCCTTAGGCCCCTTCAAGATTTCACTGACAGGTTTTGAGATGACAGAAGGCGCTTAGGAGCCCAAAAAAGGTCTTTTACCCAACCCCAGGCCATTTTATCTACAAAAGTGCATATGGACTTGGGTCCCATGCTGGGTGCTGGACTTGAAGACCCTGGTCCCCTCCTTGACCTTTTCTTTTATCAATTAGCTGATAGCCTCTGCTTCAACTGGTCTCAGGTAGGACTTCCCATCATTAAATCCCTCTCAATTGGAGTGAAAAGAACAGACTTGTTTAGGCCTCTTTAACAGAGAACCAGAAGGAGTTTCCACTGGTCCACTCAACCTCCTGTAGTGCTGCATTGATGTCTTTGTCTCATCACCATCAGTGTCTGCTATACTCATCCCATTCCTTAGTAACCATTGAAAAATCACCAATCTGCTGAGGAACGTTCTTTCCCCATTACCTCTTCCCATTCTTCTATTAATCACTCTTGTGTTTCTTGCAACTGTAAGACTCATGCAGGGAATCTGTGCCAACAGATCCAAAATGGCTTCTCAGATTGTTGCTTTGTTCTGCAGTAGCAAAGTTACATGGGGTGCTCACGTAGAAAGGGCTTCCTTGATTACAATATCTGCCGTGACATGTCCAAGGGGCATACTCATTAGGCAAATAACACAATCACCATAAAGCCATTCCAGCATGGCTTGAATAAGCAACACATTAGCTGCTTCCTCTGGAGAGTTCCAGGGGTATTTAGAGGTGAAGAGGGGCAGTCACTGCAAATTTTACCAGTCTATCAGGCTGGCTGTTTCCTCCAGGTTAACCTGTCATGTAACTGGATCTTGGATCATCATTCGTGATTGTTCCATAGTGATTTGGTGGGTCTTCCATCAACCCAAACCTTTTCCATTCTGTACCATTAAAAACTAAAGACACTGCACCTAAATTAAGTGCTCACACAATCCATTTAAGTAAAGATTCTTCAGGAAGCTGACAATACCCATGTACAAATTAAAGCAATTATTTTACATTATATTCCCTGGTTTCAACAGTTTCTTGGTTTTGCCCATTTCCCTCTCTCAGACTACCTTCCTAGTGACCAGTGGTCATAGGGTACTTTCTGTTGTTCCAACACAATTTTTCCTTTCCCAGTAAGCCCTGAGACTAGTGGTCATAGTTCTGATCAGACCAGATCTCCCCTTGGTTCAGTGATACAAACCACACCTAAATTATTTTACCCTGCCATTGTAGCTATTACTGATGACAGCAACCAAGGAATTGTAAGTCTCACCACTTCCTTATAACTCTGTATTTCCATATACATACAGCTAGCCAATTCCTCGGGAGCTCTGGTAGCATAGTGGCTAAGGCACTTGACTGCTCACCAGAAGGCTGGCAGTTCAAACCCACCAGCCACTCCTCGGAAGGAAGGTTGGGCAATCCTACTTCCGTAGTGATACTGCCCGGAAACCCAAGGAGGGGTCGCTATGAGTCAGGGCCGACTCAACGGCAAACAACAACAACAACAACAACAAGCCAATTCCTCAGGAGTTAGATCCACCATGCCTAAATCCCACCACTGGATTTTGCCTTGGTAACTGATTGTGGCACAATACCTGCTTCAAACCACGGGTGTTTTTATATCATCCAGAAAACAAAGGTTTCTCATTCTCCATTTATCCCCTTTTTTTTCCCAAAAAAATCATATATTCTAGTGCACCTGGGCCACTGCAGTGGACCCCAAAATTCTTAACACCAGCTGCTCAAATAATTTCTTTTATAAAGATCACCACAAGTCTGGTCCCTACAAGGCAGAGGTTAAAGATGTTCTAAATGTCCAACTTTTCCAAAATGCTATGCCAAAACATCATCTCTAACATCAACCTCTCCTCCCCTTAGTACTTTCCCTCCTGTGTTAGGGTTTCTTATTTTGCTATAATATCTCACAGAGCTCACACTCTACCAAGGTAATGGCTCACACTGTGGTGGAGTGGAGAAGGCTGACAAGTCCCAAATCCATGTGTCAGACATAGGTCTTGAGGATACTCCTCATTCATGTGGTTGCAGGGACTGAAGAACCCACATCAGGAAGTCAGATGGCTGGCATCTGTTACAAGTCCAAAATGTGGGATTCACAGCAAGGGAAAGACAGCTAAGAGAATTGACTTGAGTCACAAACTCCTACAAAGCTGGACTCAAGATACACCCCACCTTAAACAGGGATAGAGGCTAGGATTTATAACACATCCCAAAATGGAATACTATAGCTAGAAGGGTCATATTAAGCAATTCATTACACTGTACCAATAGACTCCAAAAACTTATAAAAAAAAATAATATATAATTGACTAAATGGAATTCATCCAAGGTATACAAAGATAATTCAATACTAGTAAAACAATCAATGTAATCTAGCGTATAAGTAAAATAAAGGAAAAGGACCATATGAGCACATAAATTGATGCAGACAAAGCATTTGATAAACTCCAACACCCATTCTTGATAAATACTCTCAGCAAAATAGGAACAGAAATGAAATATCTCAACATAATAAAAGGCATATATGGAAAACCATTATATGCAGAAGCCAACATTATTCTTAATAGAGAACCAGACAAGGTTAAAATGGGAACCAAAGAAGCCTTCTATCACAACTTCTACTTAACATTGCATGGGAAGTCCTAGCCAAGGCAATAAGGCAAGAAATGGAAATAAAAGTCATCCAAATTGGTAAGGAGGAAGTAAAAGTATCCCTGTTTGAAACTGATATGATCCTACACATAGAAAACCACAGAGACTCAGGAAGAAAACTACTAGAACTAATTGAAAGATTCAGACAAGTGGCAGGATATGAGATCAACAAACAAAAATCAGTTGGATTCTTCCACATCAACAAAGAGTTCTCTGAAGAAAAAAAAGAAATAAGGAAACCATACGATTTACAATAGCTACCAAAAAGATAAAATACTTAAGAATAAATCTTACCAGAGGCACAAAAGCCATATACAAAGAAAACTATAAAACACTACCACAAGGAACTATAAGAGATCAATATAAATGAAAGAACATACCATGCTCAAGAAGACCGGTCATTGTGAAAATGTCAATACTACCCAAATCAGTGTATGGATTCAATACAATCCCAATCCAGATTCCTTCAGCATTCTTTAAAATCATGGAAAAAAAAATATCACTAATTTTATATAGAAAGGAGAGACTTTGGATAAGCAAAGCACTCTCATTCACTCTCTCAATGCTGTTGAGTCAATTTTGACTCACAGTGACCTCTCGTTGGGTTTCTGAGGCGGTATCTCTATGGAAGTAGATTGCCCAGTAGCACTACAGAAGACAAAGGACAAAGTAGGAGGTCTCACACTCCCCAATCTAAAAGCCTGATATACAGTCACAGTAGTCAAAACAATCTGGTATTTGGTACAATGGCAGACACATAGACCAGTGGAACAGAATTGAGAATCCAGAAAAACATCCATCCACCTATGGACAGCAGATCTCTGACAAAGGGCCAAAACCCATTAAATGGAGAAGAGACAGTATCTTTAACAAATGCTGCTGGCAAAATTATATATCCATTTGCCGAAAAGTGAAACAAGAGCCATACCTCACAATATACCCAAAAACTAACTCAAGAAACTTATATGTAAAACTGAAAACTATAAAGTTCATCAAAGAAAAAATAAGGGCAATCTTCAAAACCTAACTTTTAGAGGCCCGAATATATGGCATAAATAGATTAAAAAAGACATACACAGCAGAAGTTAAACAAGATGACTAGGACCTTCTAACCATTAAATTCTTATGAACATAAAAAAAGATCTACAAAAGAACCTACAGATTGGGAAAAAATATTCCGTAATAACACATATAACAAGAGAATTATCTCTAAAATTTATAGAAAATTACAACACTATAACATCAAAAAGACAAACAATCCAATTAAAACATGGGAAGAAGACATAAAGAGACTCTTCATCAAAGAAGATATCCAGGCAATCAATAAACTGCCTGAAATAAATGTTCACAATCAGTAGCCATT
>NW_006922205.1:58564-66832 GCF_000298275.1 Orycteropus afer afer
ATGGGAACAATCTAAGTGCCCATCAACAGATGAATAGATAACCAAACTATGGTACATATGCACAATGAAATACTATGCAACATGAATGAAGAGGGTAAGATGGCAGAATAGGCAGGCAAACAAGCTATACAAACCCTCTTCAACAAAGAAAAGAGAAATCAACTGGCACAGATACAGAAGACAATCCTGGAGCCCTGACCTTTGAAAGAAAGGATACAGAAGTGGATTAAACATCAACTAGTAGAAGAACCTGAATGAAAACAGTGAATAAGGAGACAAACTAACCTGTGCATTGTCAGCCATCATAACAGCACAGACCCTTTGAATTATTTCCAAGTGGTATTAGAAGAGAATTAACCAACAAATCAGCTCACTTCCATGGGCTCTATGGACAACTGCACCGGTAGCTGATCAATAAAGAAGGAATCAGCAAAGGAGACAAACTGAGCTGTGGATTGCAGATCTCTGGAGGATGCAACCATTTTGAATGCTTACAAGCGGTGGACTTTTTGGATATTTAAACATGACAGTGTTCTCATTCAGATTCTAGGAACCTAAGAATGAGCTGTGCTTGCCAAGAACAACACAAACATAATGGATGCCAACGAGTGGAAAGGTTCTAGTTCAGGGATTGTTTTCTCTTCTCTTTTTCAGGTTCACATCTTTTTTCTTTCTAATGGTTCTTCCCATCCCTTGTTTTTCTTTTTGCATTTTTCTCATTCTTTTCTTGACTACTTTTACTCTAGCACTTTTCTCTTATTCCCACCACCCTAGATACTGTGGGTTCTTTTTCTATTTACATTTCTTTTGTCTTTTGAAAGTATTTCTTTAAATATTTCATCTCATTTATTGTCTTGTCTTTTTTTTTTTTTTTTTTTTCATTCTTTCTTGGTAATTACTCCTACATATTTATGCAGTGTGAGTTGTTTGTTCTCTTCTTTTTCCTTTGTTGATTGTTGTTTTTCTCTAACTGACAAGAAGAAAGCAACTGCGACCATAGGACCCAACCATACCTGCACCTCCTGCAACCCCACATACAGAGGGAGGGCCACCATTTGCTTCTGCATCAACTGGCCAATAATACATAAAAGCCAATATGAGCCTGACTCACCCTTAATAGCTCTTCACAAACAGGTAATGACATCTGTGCACCCACTCTCACTCTCTATCACACCCACTGGGAAACATGTGGTAAATGCTTAAGTGCTGTCAACTAGAGACTAGAGAAGCACAGTACTCTGCTTACACAGATATATCCAAAGAAAGAAAATTAAAATCTTGGACAAATCACTCCATCATACTATTATCTATTAAATATAAATACAACAATGTCACGATGTCTCAGAGACAACCCATCATCATACTCCACACAAAGAAAAAACATAAAGCAGGAGAAAGAAGGGACCAAGATACAGATCCAGAACACATCCTTGAGGAAGAAGCAGCATTGGAGCTCCCTGATAAGGAATTCAAAAGAATTATATTTAGGTATATGCAATGGATTAAGAGACAGATCAAGAAAAACATTGATAAAATTAGAGAAAACCCTAGAACAATTTCAGATGAAAATACAAGAACAAAATGACAAAATAAATTAAAAATTAGAAATGATACAAACTATACAGATAGAAATCCAGAACATTAATACTAAATTTTCAGAAACAGACAACACATTGAAAGGGCAAAAGAGTAGAATCAGATCAATGGAAGAAGAAACTATTGAGATTGAAAACAAATATTTCAATGTTTCCAAGGAAAGGGATCAATCAAACAAAAGATCAAAACAAAATGAAGAAAGCCTCAGATTCCTATGGGATACAATCAAGAAGGATAACTTATGTAAAATCAGAATTCCAGAACAGGAAGAGACAAATGAAACTACAGAGAAAATTGTCAAAGATTTGTTGGAAGATAATTTCCCTGATATGATGAAAGATGAGAATATATCCATTCAAGAAACCAAACAACCCCAAACAGGATAGACCAGAAAAGAAAATCATCAAGACATACCATCGTAAAACTCACCAAAACCAAAGACAAAGAAAGAATCCAGGAAGCACCATGGGAAAAACTAAAAGTTGCCTACAAAGGATAACCAATAAGACTAAGCTCAGATTTCTCAGCTAAAACCATCCAGGTGAGAAGACAGTGGTGGGATGGTATATATAAAACCCTGAAAGAAAAAAATTTCCAACTAAGAATTACACAACTAGCAAAACTATCCCTCAAATATGATGGTGAAGTTAGAACATTTCCAGATAAGCAGAAATTAAGGGAATCTGTTAAAACTAGACCAACCTTGGAGGAGTCAGCTCAGGGATCCAGGTGAGAAGAGGGAACCCAGGCCATACCCCACAAGCAGCAAGGTGGGAAAGCAGGGAAAGGACAGAAAAGGCCAAGGGGAATGGGTCAGAGCAAGGAGTCAGCTGCAGGGATCCAGGTAAGGGTGGTTGGAGAGGTTTCCAACAGCTAAGGGAGCAAACTTGTCTGTCGGTTTGTCCTACTGTGATGACGTGTTGCTGTGAGTCTTGAGATTGTGCCACTGGTGTTTCAAACCCAGTGGGGTGCACATGGCTTGCAGATTGAGACAGACTAGGAAGAAGGAAGAGGCCATCTACTTCTCAAAGAATTGGCCAGGGAAAACCTGATTAAAAGCAGAGAAACACTGTTTATGCTATATTATGGCAGAACTTTATGAATAGTCTGGAAATATTGTCCAAACAGAGGAGAAGATGAGTCAAAAGGACAAGGTAAAAATTTCGAGACCTCCATTTGCTGACGTGACACCACTCAAATTGAGGAGAAACAGCAGCAAACATCCATTAATAATCAGAACATGTAATGTGCCAAGTATGAATCTAGGAAAGCTGGAAGTTGTCAAAAATGAAAAGGAATGCATAAAGATTGATATCCTAGGCATTACTGAGCTGAAATGGACTTGTTTTGGACATTTTGAATCAAACATCCACAAAGTTTACTATGCCGGGAATGAGAGTTTAAAGAGGAATGGTGTGACATTCATCATCACAAACGATGTTTCAAGATCTGTCCTGAAGTACAATGCTGTCAGTGATAGGATAATATCCATATGCCTACAATGAAGACCTGCTAATATGACTATTATTCAAATTTATGCACTGGCCACCAAAGCCAAATATGAGGAAATTGAAGATTTTTTATCAACTTCCGCAGTTTGAAATGGACCGAACATGCAATCAAGATGTGTTAATTATCACTGGTGACTGGAACGTAATGGTTGGAAACAAAGAAGAATCACTGGTACTTGGAAAATACGGCCTTGGTAACAGAAATAATGCTGGAAAACGCATGGTAGAATTTTGCAAGAAAAACGACTTATGCATTGCAAACACCTTTTTTCAACAACACAAACAGCGGCTGGACACGTGGACTTCACCAGATGGAACACACAGGAATCAGATTGACTACATCTGTGGCAAGAAGTGATGGAGAAGCTCCATATCTTCAGCCAAAAGCAGGCCAGGAGCTGATTGTGGAACAGACCATCAACTGCTAACATGCAAGTTCAACTTGAAGTTAAAGACAATTAAAACAAGTCCACGAGAGCCAAAATATGATCTTGAAGATATCCCTCCTGAATTCAGAGATCATCTAAAGAATAGACTTGAGGCACTGAACACCACTGACAGAAAACCACAAGAATTGTGGGATGACATCAAGAACATCGTCCATGAAGAAAAGCAAGAGGTCACTAAAAAGACAACAAAAGAAGAGAAGACAAAAATGGATGACAGAAGAGAGGCTGAAACCTGCCCTTGAGCAGAGAGTAGCTAAAACAAATGGAAGAAATGACAAGATAAAATAATTGAACCTGAGATTTCAAAGAAGACAAAGCCAATTACTATAATGAAATATGCAAAGACCTGGAGTTAGAAAACCAAAAGGGAAGAACACGCTCGGCATTTCTCAAGCTGAAAGAACTGAAGAAAATATTTAAGCCTCGAGTTGCAGTACTGAAAGATCCTAAGGGCAAAATATTGAATGATGCAGGAAACATCAAAAGAAGATGAAAGGAATACACAGAGTCACTGTATCAAAAAGAACTGGTCAATCTTCATCCATTTCAGGAGGTGGCATATGATCTAGAACCAATGGTATTGAAGGAGGAAGTCAAAGCTGCAATGAAGAAACTGACGAAGAACAAGGTTCCAGGAATTGATGGAATACCCGTTGAGATATTTCCACAAATGGATGCCATATTGGAGGCACTCACTTGGTTATGCCAAGAGATTTGGAAGACAACTACCTAGCCAAGTGACTGGAAGAGATCCATATTTGTACCCATTCCAAAGAAAGGTGACCCCTTAGAATGTGGAAAATATAGAACAATATCATTAATATCGCACACAAGTAAGATCTTACTGAAGATAATTCAAAAATGGTTGCAGCAGTATATTGACAGAGAACTTCCAGAGGTGCAAGCCGGATTCAGAAGAGGAACTGGAACAAGGGATATCATAGCTGCTGTCAGATGGATCTTGGCTCAAGGGAAAGAATACCAGAAAGATGTTTACTTGTGTTTTATTGACTATGTAAAGGCATTTGATAGTGTGGACAATGACAAATTACAGATAACAGTGAGAAGAATGGGAATTCCCAAACACTTGATTGTACTCATGAGGAACCTGTATCGTGAGCAGGAGGTTGTCATTCGAACGGAACAAGGGGACACTATATGGTTTAAAATCAAGGAGGGAGTGTGTCAGGGTTGTATCCTTTCCCCATACTTATTCAATCTATACAATGAGCAAATAATTCGAGAAGCTGGACTATATGAAGAAAAAAAGGCATCAGGATTGGAGGAAGAATCATTAACAACTTGAGATACAATGACGATAGAACTTTGCTTGCTGAAAGTGAGGATGACTTGAGGCAGTTACTGATTAAGATTGAAGAATACAGTCTGCAGTGTGGATTACATATCAATATAAAGAAAACAAAAATCCTTTCAACTGGACCAGTAAGCAGCATCACAATAAATGGAGAAAAGTTTGAGGTTGTCAAAGAATTCACGTTGCTTGGTTCTACAAGCAATGCCAATGGAAGTAGCAATCAGGATATTAGACGACATGTAGCAAGGATCATTGAGCTGGCATGGGATCAGGCGGTGTTTCATTCGGCTGTGCATGGGGTCACGATGACTCAGAAATGACTCGATGGCACCTAACAACAACAACAGACCAACCTTATGAGAAATACTAAAGGGAGGCCTTTGACAGAATCAACAACAGCAAATAACAATGAACCATTAATACACACGATGACATAACCCAGAAACCAACCCAGTTATGGAAGTGTGCAAAGTAAATAAGCCGACAAGATGGTAAACAGAGAACCAGAGACTTCAACTGGCAAATGAGGACAGCTACCACCCAGAAAGAAGGAAAAAACTGTGTAGTGACAGGACTTCTAAACAGTGAGGAAGTCAAGATAATTGCAAGATAGAAAAGACTTTTCTAAACTAGGGAAGAAAATCATACATCACAAGGTAACCTCAAAGAAAAGTGATAAACCCTCACACCAATATAAAACAGAGGACAAGCACAAATATTTCACAAATACTAAAACAACAGCAACAGAGGAAATGATAACACGATTCATAAACAAAATGAGCTGAACACAGAATTACATGGAACAAAGTAATCAACAACACCACAAAAAAACACGTAACAAAACGACAACAACAAATTTATACTTGTCAATACATACATTGAATGCCAGTGGATTAAATGCACCACTCGAGATGGAGAGCTGCAGACTGGATAAGAAAACATAACCCATCAGTATGTTGTCTACAGGAGATACACCTTAGAGACAAAGGCAAAAACAGACTAGAAATCAAATGCTAGAAAAAGATATATCAAGCAAATGGTATTGTCCATCAAAAAAGAGCAGGAGAGTTCCGGTAAGATGGCAGGACAGGCAGAAAGACTGCACAGACTCTCTTCAACAAAGAAAAGGGGAACCAATTAACACAGACACAAAAGATAATCCTGAACCCCGGAGTCTTGAAGGGAAGGATACAGAATTGGACTAAATTACATCTACCAGAAGAATTTCCAGGAAAATACCAAAAATGGAAACATACAGATTTGCAGTCTGGCAGTGATCCTTACAGCACAGACAGCTTGGATATTGCCGAGTGGTGGCAGGACCTAAGAATTAGCCTAAAGATCAGCCCTGCTAGCCAAGGACAGCACAGAGGACTGCTCTGGTGGCTGGGGAATAAAAATGTAGTCAGCAAAGAGGACGACGGGCTGAGCTGTGAACTTCTGCCTGTCCAGAGGGTGCAGCCATTTTGAATGTTTACAAGTGGCTTGATCATTTTGGATTCTTAAAGCGACAGCATTCTCTGAGATTCCAGGGGCTTAAGAACAGGCTCCACTTACCAGTAACCCCAATGACATTCCAAACCTGGACTAATAGAAAGGTGAGACATTCCCCTTATTACTCTTATACTCCACACCCTCTTGGTGAACAGAGGAACAGCAATCTTCTGCTCCCACCCACCTTCTGAGCCAGCAAGAATTCCATCCGAATCTGTGTGCTCTGAGGGAGGCTGGGTGCCCTGCCCTGCCCTCCCCCACTTTTTTGTTCTTTCTTTCTTTTTCTTGTTTTTAGTTTCCTTGTTTTCTCTGTTTTAAAACTACTACTATTATTACTTTTGTCCTTTTAACTATTATTCTTTGTTCTTCTGCTTCCAGGTCCTAGTTTATAGATATTTTTTCCTTTCCCTGTTCCTAGATGAATTATTTTATTTTTCTTTCTTGTGATTAACCCTGTTCCTTGTTATTCTTTCTGCATTTTTTCCATTTTTTTTTTTCTTCATTATTCTCCTTCTCTACCTTCTTTGTCTTACTGCCCTATCACCAGATATTGCAGGACTTTTTGTTCTTTCTTTTTCTTCTAATCCTTTTCATACTTGTCAATAAATACACTGAACGTTAAGGGATTAAAAGCACCACTCAAGAGAAGGAGAGTTACAGATTGGATAAGAAAACAAAACCCATTAATATGCTGCCTACAAGAGACAAACCTTAGAGACAAGGACAAAAATAGACTAAAAATCAAAGGTTGAAAAAAGACATATCAAGCAAATGGCAACTGTAAGAGAGCAGGAGTGGCAACATTAATTTCAGATCAAACTGGCTTTAAGACAAAAACCACCATATGAGACAAGGAAGGACATTACATACTGATTAAAGGATCAATTGAACATGAAGATATAACCATAATAAATATCTATGGTCCCAATGAAAGAACCTGAAAAAATATATCTCATACTTTAGAAGAGTTGAGAATTCAAATAGATGACTCTACAGTCATAGTGGGAGAGTTTAATACACCACTTTCAATGAAAGATAGAACAACTGGAAAGAAACTCAACAAAGATGCAGAACAGCTAAACAATACAATCCACCAAATTGACCTTATAGACATCTATGAGCACATCACCCAACAACAGCACAATATATATTCTTTTCCAGTGCACATGAAACATTTTCCATGATAGAGCATATTTAGGTCATAAAGCAACCTTTCATAAATTTAAAAACATTGAAATATTGCAAAACATCATCTCAGATAATAATACTATCAAATTATAAATCAATAATAGGAAGATCAACAAAAAAAGAGTTAACACATAGAAACTGAACAACACCCTCCTTGAGACAGACTGGGTCAGAGAAGAAAGAGAAATTGAAATGGAAAAATTCATTGACTCAAAAAAGAATAAAAACACAGCATACCAAAATCTTTGGGACACAGCAAAAGCAGTGATCAAAGGCCCAATTTATAGCAATAAAAGTACACATCAAAAAAGAACAATGGGTCAAAACCAACACTTTAAACCAACATCTCCAACAATCAGAAAAACAGCAACAAGAAAATCCTACAGTCACCAGAAGAAAGAAAATAATAAAGATTCGAGCAGAAATCAATGAACGAAAAAAGAGAAGGGCAACAGAAGAAAATCAACAAGACCAGAAGTTGGTTTTTTGAAAAGATCAATAAAATTGACAAACCACTAGCTAATATAAAAAAGGAAAAGAGAGAGAATACAAATAACACGAATAAGAAACAAAATAGGTGACATCACAACAGAACCAACTGAAATAAAAAGGTTAATACCAGGATACCATGAAAAACTGTACTCCAACAAATTGGAAAATCTGGAAGAAATGGACAGATTTCTAGAAACACACCATTTACCTAAACTAACACAGA
>NW_006922205.1:67764-69069 GCF_000298275.1 Orycteropus afer afer
AGTTTACAATAGCTACCAAAAAAATAAAATACTTGGGAATAAATCTTACCAGGGACACAAAAGACCTCTACAAAGAAAACTATCAAAACCAACACAAGAAACCATAAGAGATCTACATAAATGGAAGAACATCTCATGCTTGTGGACAGGAAGATTGAACATTGTGAAAATGTCAATTCTACCCAAAGCAATGTAAACATTCAATGCAATCCCAATCCAGATCCCATCAATATTCTTTAAAGATATGGAAAACCAATCATTAACTTTATATGAAAAGGAAAGAGACCTCAGATAAGCAAAGCACTACTAAAAAAGAAGAATGAAATAGGAGGTCTCAAACTGCCAGATCTCAAAACCTACTATATAGCTACAGTACTCAAAATTGCCTGGTATTGGTATAATGACAGACAAATAAACCAATGGAATAGAATTGAGAACCCAGAAATAGATCCATTGACCTATGGTCAACAGATCTTTGACAAAGGGTCAAAATCCATTGAATGGGGAAGAGATTGTTTGTTTAATAAATGGTGCTAGCAAAACTGGAAATCCATTGGCAGAAAAATTAAACAAGATCGGTACCTCACACCATACACAAAAACTAACTCCACGTGAATCAAAGACTTAAATGTGAAACCTAAAACTATAGAGTTCCTCAAAGAAAAACGAGGGACAAATTTAGGGGCCATACTATACGGCATAAATACACTATCAAGCAGCTCGAGAAGACAAAATGGGAAAAAGGGGATTAAAATGCCAAGGAATCCAGACAGAGGAGGAGTCAGCCGCAGGGACCCAGATAAGGGTAGAACGAGAGATTTCCAAAAGGGAGACAAACTTGTCTGTCAGTTTGTCCTACCATGGTGATGTGTTGATGTGACTTTTAAGGCTGAGCCACTGGTGTTTCAAACCCAGCGGGATGCACATGATGCACAGGTATCAGCCCAGCTTACAAACTGAGACAGACGAGGAAGAAGGAAGAGGCCGTCCACTTCTCAAAGAACTGGTCAGGGAAAACCTTATGAATAGCAAAGAAACACTGTTTGATACATTACTGCACAAATTTATGAATAGTCAGCTTAGGTTAGAAGGCTCTCAAAATAGGACTGGGAAAGAGCTGCATCATCTGAGTAAACCCAGCTTTAGTCCCATGTATAAGGTAAAGCTTTGAGATTTCCATTTGCTGATGTTGTTGTTGTTGTTATGTGCCGTCGAGTCGGCCGCTACTCATAGCGACCCCTCCTTGGGTTTCCAAGGCAGTATCACTACGGAAGTAGGATTGCCCAACCTTCCTTCCGAGGAGTG
>NW_006922205.1:98234-102851 GCF_000298275.1 Orycteropus afer afer
GATGGTTGGGACCAGGTTTGCTGGTCCAATAGAGCCTGGTGGAACCACTGAGACTATGGCCCCTAGCTGCCCTTCAGGTCTGGAATTGAACCCACATCTGTGGTTCCCAGCCAAACAAAGTACAGGCGTGTGAGTTAAACATTTACCTCAAGTAGACACATGCCCTGGAGAAAACAATCATGGGAGAAGGAAGGGCTGCTTATGCACAGGGAGAGAGCAGGAGAGTATGGAGTGATGGACACTGGGAAGTGGTAACCATGGGGAGGAAGTGGGAGGGTAGCTGTTGCATTGTGGTAAACTGTGGTCAATGATATGAGACAAAGTATATGTGAACTGCTGTATGGAAAGTGAATTTGCTTTGTAAATCTTCACCCAAATCACAATTAAAAAAAAAAAAAAGAAGAAGAAGAACAAAGTAGGAGGTCTCACACTCCCAGATTTAATAACTCACTATACAGCCACACAGGAGCTCTGGTAGCATAGTGCCTAAGGCTGCTGACTGCTAACCAGAAGGCTGGCGTTCAAACCCACCAGCCACTCCTCAGAAGGAAGGTTGGGCAATCTACTTCCATAGTGATACTGCCTCAGAAACCCAAGGAGGGGTCGCTATGCGTCAGGTCTCACTCAATGGCACATAACACCAACAACATACAGCCACAGCAGTCAAAACAGCTTGGTATATCACTACAACAACAGACACATAAACTAGTGGAATAGAATCGAGAATCCAGAAATAGATCCATTGACCTACGGTCAGCTCATTTTTGACAAAGGGCTGAAATCCATTAAAAGGGAAAGAGATTAACTCTTTAACCAGTGGTGCTGGCCAAACTGAATATCCATTTGCAGAAAAATGAAACAAGATCTGTCCTTCACACTATACACAAAAACTAATTCCAGATGGATCAAAGACTTAAATATAAAACCCAAAACTATAAAGTTCCTCAAGGAAAAAATAAGGAAAAATTTAGGGGCCCTTATTTAAGGCATAAATAGACTATCAAGCATAACCCAAAATGCACAAACAGCAGAAGATAAAGTAGATGAATGGGACCTTCTGAAACTTAAATTTTTATGTGGTTAAAAAACTTCTCCAAAAGAGTAAAAAGAGAACCTACAGATTGGGAAAAAATATTTGGCAATGACATTTCTGACAAGAGATTTATCTCTAAAATTTATAGAAAACTCCAATACCTCAACAACAAAAAGATTAACAATTCAATTAAAAAATGGCCAGAAGACATGAATAGACACTTCACCAAAGAGGATATTCAGGCAGCCATCAAACACATGAAGAAATGATCATGACCATTAGCCATTAGATAGATGCAAATCAAAACAACAAGATACCATCTTGCCCCACTACTAATAGCAAAAACAGTACTAATAGCAGAAAACAAATTCTGGCAAGGATGCAGAGAGATTGGGACTCTCATATACTACTGGTGGGACTGTAAAATGATACAACCATTGTGGAAAACAATATGGTGATTCCTTAAAAAGTTGGAATTAGAAATACCATTTGATCCAGCAAACCCATTACTAGATATATATCCTAAAGATGTGAGAGCCAGGACAAGAATGGATATATGCACATCCATGTTCATCGCAGCACTATTTACAAGAGCAAAAATAAAATAACAACCTAGGTGCCCATCAACAGAAGAATGGGTAAGAAAACTATGATACAGACACACAGGGTCTACTATGCAACACTAAAGAATAACATAGAATCTACAAAACACTGCATAACATGGATGAACTTGGAGGACATTATGCTGAGTGAAAAAGTCAAACACAGAAAGGCAAGTATTGTATGAGATCACTATTGTAAAAAGTCACGGAAAGAAACTTTCTTTGTTGGTTTCCAGAGGTGGAAGGGGAGGGAAGGAAACATTGCAAAAAGTAAAAAGTAAAATAATAATAAATAAATATCTGTATTATTTTTTTTTTAAAGGCAGCAATTATACAGAAACCAACTAATGATTTAGAATAAGGTAGTGAGAATGGTTGCATAACTTGAACAATGTAATCGCTGTCACTAAATTGTACGTGAACGAATTGTTGCGATAGCACATGCTTTGTTACGTGTATTTTTACAGTAGGATAAAAATAATAGTAATCTTTTTAAAAAGTGAGAAGTCACTGCAGGGTTGGAAGCAAGGACTGACATTACTATATTGTTAAAAGATCATTCTATAGTTGCTATGTGGAGACTGGACTGTAGGATACCAAAGAGCAGATACAAGGAAGCTCATCAGCTATCCAGGGTAGAGGTGATGGCACCACGGGATGTGGAGGGGGTTGGGTACATCAGGTAGTGATGGAGAAAACTGTGCAGAGAAGGTGTGGGAGGCATCATCCTGGAGACTTAAGGGAATGTGCATCTGGAGAAGAGCTAGAGCCAAGCCCAGGGACAGTGGAACTAAAAGGGGTTGGTGGTGAGAAGAACTATGATGTCCACTGAGTATGAGACTCTGAGTAGCGTCTCTCCACTGATACGTTTCCTTAACTTTCTCTTCTCAGCTCCCATCAAAACTCCACTTCCCCTCTTCCTCAAGTGCCTTTACACTAAACATCACAATATGAACTACCATTTTATTCACACACAGATTAGATATTTTGTGCATTTATTCATTTTAGTTTTAGTTTACAATGCCATGAGATTACACACAGTTATCAAGGGAGATTATAAACTTTTATATATGATTATAAATGAGATTATAACCTTCTAGAAAGAGAATGAAATGCAACAAGAGAACTCATCTAGATTTCGTAGGCGTAAGAATCAGGATCAGCACAAAGTTGAGGGAGAGGTCAGACATACCTCCACTCTCCAATATCCTCACCATTTCTGACACCAGCCATCCCCCCACAAGGCACTCTTCTTCTCTGCTGGGTTCAATAATTCATTGCAATGGTCACCCAGAACTCACAACCAATATTCACATTTATGTGGTTTATTAGAGCAACAGGCTACAACTCAGGATGAGGATCAAAGTGGAAGTAACAGGATACAACTCAGGAGACAGGATGCAGTTCATTCAGTCAGACAGCTCCCTGGGCTGCTCTTCACCATGCACGAAAGTGGGCTGCCCTTCTCATCCATGTTCGCAAGCAAGCTGCCTTTCTCAGCTATGTAAGCCTCTCTGTGTTTGGCTACCACCACACTGTCCAGGGGGCCTGTATGGCTCTCAAGGATTCTGCTGTGCTGCTGAGTCTTGCCACCAAGTCTCTGCCATTTCTCACTTTCTTCAGTGTGACAGTTCTCTCTTCTGGGTCTAGGAGGTTCTCAGCACAAGTATGCCAGGTCCAGAGGACATGCTCTGCTCAGACTCCTCTTGATGAAAATTAGGGCCCCCAATCTCTGTGAGATTGGACACTTACATGAGCAAACTCCTTGCCAACTTCAACAAATGGCCCTCCCAGTAGGACTACAAACTGACTAATCCCCACAAGTCACTCAAACCCACCAGCTGCTCTGTGGAAGAAAGATGAGGCAATCTGCTTCTGTAAAGATTTACAGTCTTGGAAACCCAATAGGGGGTTGCTACATCTCAGAATCAATTTGATGGCAGTGAGTGTTTTTTATATGTATACTAAATCAACCAATCCCTGAACCAAAACCAAACCAAACCCACTGTAATCAAGTCAATTCCAATCATAGTGACCCTAAAGGACAGAGTAGAACAGCCTCACAGGATTTCCAAAGCTGTAAGTCTTTATGGAAGCAGACTGTCACATCTTTCTCCAGTGGAGCAGCTGGCAAGTTCAAACCAACAACCTTTTAGCATCAAGCACTTTAACTATTGCACCACCAGGCTCCTTCATTCCCCATAAGGTGTGTAAAGTAGACCAATTACAGGGCAGACTGTGGTCCGACCACATCTTGTTTGGCAGAATTACAAACTCAAGGCCAGAAAGGTCATATGTAAAAAGAAACCTACTGCAGAAAGTCCATATATAAAAAGAAACCTACTGCAGTCAGCCCCAGGGTTACAGGTGAAGAGAGACAACTCAGGGACACCCAAAGTAGCAAGCGGGAAGAGCAGGAGAAAGGGGATAAAAAGCCAGGAACCCAGACATAAGAGCAGTCAGCCCCAGGGTTACAGGTGAGGAGAGACAACTCAGGGACGCCTGAAGTAGCAAGCGGGAAAGCAGGAGAAAGGAGATTAAAAGACAGGAAGCCAGAGAGAAGAGCAGTCAGCCGAACGAATTAGGTGAGGAGAGGGAACTCAGGCCCGCCCAGAGTAGCAGGCCGGAAGAGCAGGACAAAGGGGATAAACAGCCAGGAACCCAGACAGAAGAGCAGTTGGCCCCAGGGTTACAGGTGAGGAGAGACAACTCAGGGACGCCTGAAGTAGCAAGCGGGAAGAGCAGGAGAAAGGGGATTAAAAGCCAGGAAGCCACAGAGAAGAGCAGTCAGCCTAAGGGATTAGGTGAGGAGAGGAAACTCAGGCCCGCCCAGAGTAGCAGGCCGGAAAAGCAGGAGAAAAGGGATAAAAGCCAGGAACCCGGACAGAAGAGCAGTCAGCCCCAGGGTTACAGGTGAAGAGGGACAACTCAGTGACGCCCAAAGTAGCTAGTGGGAAGAGCAGAGGAAAGGGAATTAAAAGC
>NW_006922205.1:105983-107093 GCF_000298275.1 Orycteropus afer afer
TCAGAAGGGACCATTCCCTGGAGAAGAATGTCATGCTTGGTAGGGTGGAGGGTCAACCAAAGAGGGGGAGGCCTTCAACGAGATGGATTGACACGGTGGCTGTGATGATGGGCTCAAGTATAGCAGGGATTGTGGGGCAGGTGCGAGATCGGGCAGTGTTTTGTTCTGCTGTGCATGGGGTCGCTATGAGTCGGAAATGACTCGACGGCACTTAACAACAACAACAACAACTGTACGACAGAAAACAAACTACTTAACACCAAGTTTCTCATACACCCTGTATATAGTTGGGACTAGCACTTAACAAATTCGATATAAAAAAACAGAACTTATAAAATAGATACTAAAAACTACATATTAATCTTACAGAAGACATTCTCCACTTACTTCCTTTAAATAGTAAGCTTTTCTAACTATGTTTAAAAAATTTTCAACTTAAACAAAGTCAGATTATTGTTTTCAATCTTACAAGAACATCTCTGAGACTGGGCACAGAAGTTCTAAGAATAGGACATTATTTAGTCTAATCTCCTCGGTAGTGCAGTTAAAGAAAGAGACCCAAACTTTGCTGAAGATGCATTATCACAGGGTAGTGAGAAATTTCCACTGCAATTTTCGGCCCAGTTTTAAATTTTACTATGAAGTAGTTACCCTTATTGGCCAGGGAAAACCTTATGAACAGTAGAGAAACACTGTCTGATACATTACTGTGCAACTTTATGAATAGCTCAGAAGCTGGTGTGGGAGTGAGCAGTGTTTTTTTCTGCTGTGCATAGGGTTGCCATGAGTCAGAGACGACTCGACGGCGCCTAACAAGTAGTTACCCTTAAAAAGTCAGCTTTCTCTTATATATACCTCATTACATGACATTTCCTGATTACATCCTAAAATTGTCTTTGTTTGCAAGCAAGCATACATAGCTGCAGTTCCAGAAAAGAATCCATTAAATTCTGATAAAAGTGAGATTACATGCAATGACATTCCAAATGTGTTCATCTAAGAGTAGTGCATTTAGGCACCTCTCAATATCAAGAAAAAAAAAAAAAATCACAAGATACGAGCCCTTTTTCTATAAGCAAATGAGAAGGTTCAGTGTATGGAAGAGTATGT
>NW_006922205.1:107818-109107 GCF_000298275.1 Orycteropus afer afer
CAATCAGGAGCTCCTCAGTTGCTCATAGAAAATCCCATCTTGGAGTTTACAAAGACTTATGGGTAGAAAAGCCACACTAAGTAATTTACTACACTGCAGTACCTAAGGGTTATCTTTTTCCCACCCCCCACCCTGACTACAGATCTGAGAAAACTAGGAAACGTAAAGCAGCCCAGTCCTTCTGGGGAAAGCACTCAGATAAACATGATTATAGCTTCATTCAAGCCTTTTCTAACCACTCTCCTCACCCCACCCCAGATGGCATAGGGTCAGGACCCAGAGAGCTACCATCAAGCAGGTAGAAGGGGCACAGTTATAGTAAGGTGACAGCATCACTACCAGGACATTGAGGACATTCTGGCAGCTTAGAGCACATGCACACATATACAAAGAGAAAACTTTCAATCAACTAAGGAGTTTGCTATTTAAAGGAACCTTGAGTAAATCCTTTTGGTAAAGTGAACAATTGTTTTTATATAGTAAACTCATAATACAATTCTTCAATGAAACAGAATATTGATATTATTCAGTAGACATTGACTACTAAAGCAAAGTCCTATTTACCTAGGAGGGACTCCTGCTCCTCTCCAAGGTCAATCAATCCCTTTCTGAACTGAGCTTCAGCATTACCCCTTCCCATCTCCTATGGTGATTTGTGTGGTCCTGTGTCTCTAGGGTCATCAAATTCTACTTATCCTCTAATTCCTTGCCCCCAAGCTTGACCCACCCTTAAAAATACACCAAAACTCATAGCCCTTCTCTCCACCAGCTTTCTTGTCAACTTACTACCTGACATTTCCTTCCTATTATCCAAAAATAAACTCCCTGGGTCATTTTCTCTCTTGTCTTCAATACCATCATATTCCTTTCCACCTTACTTTCCAGCACTTCCACTATGAAGCATCTCTGGCTATCTATCACTAGTAACTTGATATGTCAAACTCAAACTTACCATTTTAAAGTTTCAGTCCACTCACCCCTCTACAATATCTCACATCACTCATATTCTCTCCCTGAAATTCTCATCCCTTGCCCTCCATGCCCTAATTCCCTTTCATTCTCCATCATATGCCCACCACCTTCCAGGACTTCTTTGCTGATTCTCTTCTCCTGTCCACTTGTGTATGCACCAAAGCACATAGTACTAAGGCTCCTTGAACAGTCCTTCAACAACAATAGCCTCCTGATATGTATCCTTTCTCCACACCCTACCTCTTCCAGCCACTCCACTCTGACTGCTGCTTGCTAACTTTCTAAAACCTGAGCAGAACATTATTTAACTTAAAAAC
>NW_006922205.1:110761-111334 GCF_000298275.1 Orycteropus afer afer
CTTGTAGGGTTAGAGGAGGTCAGAACATGGGGCCTCCTTATAGTTTTTGCAGTAACCAACAAAGAAAATTTCTTTCTATAGATAAACCTTTTCTTAACTTTTATAATAACAGACTAATACAATATTTTTCCTTTTGTGATTGACTTATTTCCCTCAGTATAATGTCCTCCAAGTTCATCCACGTTGTGCAGTGTTTTGCAGATTCTACATTATTCTTTAGCATTGCAAAGTATTTCATTGTGTGTATGTACGATAGTTTGGTTATCCATTCCTCAGTTGATGGACATCTAGGTTGTTTCCATCTTTTGGCTATTGTAAATAGTGCTGCGATGAACATGGGTCTGCATATATCTGTTCTTGTCATGGCTCTTGCTTCGTTAGGGTATATACCTAGCAATGGAATGGCTGGGTCAAATGGTATTTCTAATTCCAACTTATGAAGGAATCACCATACTGCTTTCCACAGTGGTTGTACCATTTTACATTCCAACCAGCAGTGTATGAGAGTCCCAATCTCTCCACATCCTCGCTAGCATTTGTTATTTTGTGTCTTGTTGAACTTTGCTACTAGTG
>NW_006922205.1:111934-119522 GCF_000298275.1 Orycteropus afer afer
TTTTTCTGCAAATGGATCTCCAGTTTTGCCAGCACCATTTATTAAACAAACATTCTCTTCCCCATTTAATGGATTTTGGGCCTTTGTGAAAGATCAGCTGACTACAGGTCGATGGATCTATTTCTGGGTTCTCAATTCTATTCCACTGGTCTATGTATCTGTTATTAAACCAATATCAGGAAGTTTTGACTACTGTGGCTGTAGACTAGGTTTTGAGATCCAGCAGTGTGAGACCTCTACTTTGTTCTTCTTCTTCAATAGTGCTTTGCTTATCTGAGGTCTCTTTCCTTTCCATGTAAAACTAGTGATTGGTTTATATCCCTAAAGAATGTTGATGGGATGTGGATTGGGACTGCATTGAATGTATAGATTGCTTTGGGTAGAACTGACATTTTTACAATGTTCAATCTTCCTATCCATGAGCATGGGATGTTCTTCCATTTATGTAGATCTCTTATGGTTCCGTGAAATAGTTTTTTATACTTTTCTTTGTAGAGGTCTTTTGTGTCCCTGGTAAGATTTATTCCCAAGTATTTTATTTTTTTGGTAGCTATTGTAAAAGGTATTGAATTCCTTATTCTTTCTTCAGCAATCTCTTCGCTGGTGTAGAGGAATCCAACTGATTTTTGGATGTTGATTTTACATCCTGCCACGATGCTAAATCTGTCAATTAGTTCCAGTAGATTTTTGACTGAGTCTCTTGGATTTTCTAGGTATAGGATCATATCATCAGCAAATAGGGATAGTTTGACTTCTTCCTTACCAATTTGGATGCCTTTAAACCCTAATTCTTTAGCATGAAAATGAGGGCACTATTCACTATAGTCTCAACCTACCCAGTAAATTGACAAGCCTTTCCTTCCCTTCATTCCCTTCCACCAGACGTACAGGAATTTAACATTCCTTTAAACAAATCTCACATCCTTTAATAGCACCAATTGTTTTTACCAGTTATTCCTTCTACCCATGATGCCTACACTTCTCAATGTGCCGAACTCCAATGCTATCTCCCTTGTAAAGCCTTTGCAGATTTCTCCTCACTGACCTCTTTTGAGTTTTTTTGTTTTGTTTTGTTTTTAGAGGGAAGGAGGGACTGTTGTTGCTCTGTATGTATATGCATATCTAAGTGTAGTGGAAGGTGCAATTATAGATACTGAGTTTAACACAACAGTTTAACATAATCCAGCCCACTGCTGTCAATCCAATTCTGACTCTTAGCAACCCTATAGGATAGAATAGAAATGTTCTGCAGGGTTTCCAGGACTGTGAATCTTTCCAGAAACAGACTACCTCATCTTTGTCCTGCAGAGTGGCTGATGGATTTGAACCACTGATCTTTCAGCTGGCAGCCACTCTGCCCCACCAATGCTCCTGTTTAACTTACATGGTAATACAAGGCATGGAACTGGGTGTCTTAGGCTGAATTCTCTAGAGAAGCAAAACCAGTGAAGCTTATAAACCGAGAGGAAAAAAAATATATCTCAAGGAAATGGCTCATGGAATTGTACAGACAAGTACCAAGTCTGGGGGTCAGGCATCATGCTGGAGGCTTTTCCTGACTCACGTAGCTGCAGTGGCTGATGAACCCAAGATCGGCAGACAATACAACAAGCTGCTGGCTTTAGAGATTGAGGAATCTAAAATCGGCAAATAAGATGGCAGGCCGTGGGATAACAGGCAATATAGAAGGCCACTGGTTCAAGTCCAGGAAACAGAGGTGAAGATGAGCCATATAACCAGATCCACCAGTAAGCCAGAGAGTTTTGCTATAGTTTTTCCAATATATACTGGCCACATCCGAAAGGAAACTCCCTTTCAACTGACTGATTGCTCATAGCAGATCTCAGCATGGAAATGATTACATGACATCAAACCTCATCATGGCAAATGTTACAGCATAACTGCTAAACCATTTAAGAATCATGGCCTAGCCAAATTTAACACACAACCTTTACTATCACACTGGTTAAGGCAGCTATGAGCTGATAAGAAGTTATGTTATGAGAAACAATGAATTCTCTAAATGAAAAATCTAGGCAAAAAGGGTCTTAAGTATCAAGATACTTTTAAAGCAAGGAGCATTTCTGAAGAATTCCAGATAATTGTAAGATAAACCAATATAACTTAGTTCCTAGGTGCACAGATTCTGAAGTCAGACATCCCTGCTTGGCCACTGACTAGTAATGTAACCTATAATCATTGTCTATCTAAGCCTCAGTTTCCTCATTAGTAAAATGGAGAAAACAGTATCTTCTTTGCAGAACTAATAAGACTGAGTGCAATAACATACTAGCAATAATTGACATTACTGAGTGCTTATCTAAGTACCTGTGCCAATAGAATTGTTATCCTAAATGTACACACACAAAGATCCTGCCTCACAAAGGGATGCCAAGTAAGGAGGGAAGTTACTGGATCCCGCCACACTGACCCCAGAGCCCAGCTGGGGACCACTAAGCATGGAGCACTAAGCACAATTCTCATGTTCTAAGCACATAGTAACATCATCATGATGACAAAATGGGCTTTTTCACATTATACATCTCAGTCTTGATCAGAGTGGTGTTGTTTTCATTACCTGAGGCAACAGCTCAACTTGGAAGAGACTCTGGTCACTCAAGAGTGCAGCAAAAGCAACAATTAGTTGTATCATGGGAGCATCGGCGTGTGGTAGTTTTAAATCTCCACAAATAGTATGTTTCCATTCTTACTAGTTACAGGCTGCCAGGAAATTTTAGTTGTGAACAGAATGAACAAAGGCTGGAGAAACATTCCTACTATTTATAAAGCCTCTGCCATTAGCCAATTTGATCCTCCCTAACAGCCTTCTGCGAATAAATGGTCTTCAAATCCTCCATGCAAGTGTTGTTCTAAGACTAGCAGCTATAGCTGCCCAACAACCGGGATACTAGCCAAGACCTGGTCCAGAGGCCAGCCTACCTGAAGTCCTTCATGAACTGCATGGTCAACATCATCCATATTCACTGTGCTTTGTTTTGTTGACTTTAATTTTAAAACGGTATGGAAAACTGTTCTGCAGACTCCTACACACTAGCATTAACACTTACTTTGGAGTCCCTGGCTATAACTGAAAGGTTGGAGGTTGAAGTTTACCCAGAGGCAACTTGGAAGAAAGACCTAGTGATCTACTTCTGAAAATCAGCCATTGAAAACCTTGTAAAAAAACATAGTTCTACTCTGACACACATGGTGTTGTCATGAGTCAGAATTAACTTTTTAACAACTGGTTTCTTTTATTTTGTTTTTCATTACCTCCTCTAAAAAAGTATTTCAAAGGAAGATCTTTCACTAATATGTAAGAAAACATAATTCCCACACTATTAACTTTTAAACTAGCAGAACTACAAATTCTATCAAATATAATTACCTAATAGGGCCAAATATTAGAAAAAAATAAGTCAATACAACAATGCCTTAGAAATCCAGCCAATTTCCAGTAATGCTGATCTAATAATTCTTTGTAGTAGAATGTAGGTCTTTCTAGAAGTACAGTCAGGCACAAAAAAAATATTATCAGAAAGTCATCTTTAACATAAAATACTTCAAATAGCAGCACATTTACTTACTTAGGTCGCTGAGGAAAAGCAAACTAATTTTTGCCTTAAAGACATGGAGATATTTTGCTCTGAAGCTATTCACCAGGGAGACAGGTGTTAATTCATAGACCATTAAGTTTGAAAGGGACCTAAAACTTTCTCTTTAAATAGTATTTATTGAGGACCTACCTTTACATGGAAGCTCTGGTGGCATAGTGCCTAAGGCATTTGACTGCCAACCAGAAGACTGGTGGTTCAAACCCACCAGCCACTCTTTGCAAGAAAGACTGGGCAATCTACTTCCATAGAGATACAGTCTCGGAAACCCAAGGAGGGGTCACTATGACTCAACAGCAGTGACCTACCTTTACATGGTACAGTACAAGGCAAGTTAAAAAGCCACATCCCTACTTATAAAAGTCTATAGTTTCAAACTAGAAAGTTATTAAAGATATGTTTTTAAAAGATGAAATGAGTAGCCCTGTCCTTCATAAAGCACCACAACAAAGGCTTATTTAGGGAGCTCCTCAATAGGGAAGGAGACGTACATTTTGCCATTCTTAGTTTAGGCGATCTTCAAATGGCAAGGAACACACAGGAAGACAAACAAGTCAGAGAGGAATGCTCTGGCGAGCCAGGAATCTGTTTCTAAAGGTTCTAGAACCCATGCTTGATTCATTCAAACACATGACCTCAAAAAAAAAATTCACCACAACTCAGGGGCACCTTATCACCACTTCATAGCTAAGATAACCAGGCTCCCAGAAATAAAAGAGATTGTCCAAAGTCATGTACTCAATGGCTGAGCAGAAATTCTGGCCTTGCCTTCCAGGAGCCAACTATACCTGCCAGTCATGGCACTGCAGCTTCTGTGACTCTCATGCCAAGGCACAAATGTACTTTCTAAAGCTAGCCAGCATATTTGTGATACTGCTTGCTTCTGGTTTCTGTCTTGATTTAAAACACTTACCTCATTTCCTTCATTGCACTCTCCTTTGACCCAATTTTAACATTCCAGAAGGCAGAAATTAGAGTAAATTATTTGGTCTCTGGAACACACAGAATGATGCTGATACTCAGTAAATATTAACATAATTTGCTCTGTGGCTGTGACTGTTATTTGTGTGTAGACACTAACAGAAGAAAAGAAGAGTGATTGCTCACCCCATCAAAGGACTCTCTCATCACTGAGCAGGAATGGTGTGCTGTGTAGGCAATCTGGAGAAATATTAGTCTATATTGAATTCTGCCTTAAACTTAATTGACAAATGATAAAACCATACTTTCAAACTTTACTGGTATTTACAAGAGCCTCTTCAGTGTCTTTGACGTCATAGCTCATCTTCCCTGATTCTCACTCAGAATCACAGGTTAACTGCAGTGGATTAACATTAGTGAGAAGTAAATCTATTATTGCAAACTACTGAGGTTTGGGAGAGAAGTCAAGAGCAAGAAAAAGCTCAGTCACCCACACAGATGTGAAGCTTCAGGGTATGAGAGTGGATGAGCTCTCCAAGGGAGAAAACTATAGACAGAAGAAAGAAAAGGCCTGATTATAGATATAATCTTGAAAACACCCACGTGTAAGGGGTGGAAAGAAGACAAGCCAGAGAAATAGGCTGAAAAGAATAATCACTGGGGAAGGAATAGCTGGGGGAATCCAGAAGCAAAACATGTTTCAAGGAGAAAGGACCACCAACAGTATCAAATATTAGAAAAAAATAAAGATCAAAGAAAAACCAATGATTTTAACACCTAGGAAATTGTCAATTATTTATAAGTATATTATATACATTGTTTTGAATTGAAAAGGCAGAAATCAAATTGCTGGCAGTTACTATATGAGTAGAAGTGAGGGACTAGGCAGAAAACAGGGGAAAAGGAAGGAAGCAGGCTGCAAAATGAAAAGTAATAATATGCACAAGATATAATAGTGTCAGGCAAGATATAATAATATGTGAGGAGACACAATTAAAAGCAGAAAATGTTTAAAAGGGAAGAAAAGATAGATTTTCAACAAATGGTACTGGAACAATTAGTTAGCCAAGGATAAAATAATGAACTTAAGAGTCATACTTTGCACCATATACTACATTTTACTCAAAATGTCATAGATCAAAGTATAAAATTTAGAACTATAAAACTTCTAGAAAAAAACACAGACCTTGGGTTAGGCAAAGATTTGACAGGTATGACTCCAAAAACATGATCCTAATGTCAGTGTATAATGGGGGGGAGAAGGTGAGCATGAGAGAGAGGTCATGGGCAGGAAAGTGGGCTAGAAGGAGCAAGCAGAGTGAGGAGGTCAGAGCAAGACAAAGGGAGCACCAGAGCAAAGTATAGGGAATGGATGCAGTTCCATCAAGAGCCAAAGATGGCAGTGAATGTATACTTGACATCAGTCACCAGTCATAATCTAAGTCAACATGATATGCTGCTGGTTGGATCAATGAAATACTGTAACTGGCTGCTTATTGTCAGTTTATGGTCATGCTGTTCTCTGGCTAAATTATCGTGAACCAAAAAAACTAAACCAAACTCACTGCCATCAAGTCAATTCAAACTCATAACAACCCCCTCTGGGTTTCCAAGGCAGTAAATCTGTATGGGATAGATTGCCCCAGTCTTCCCTCCACTGAGTGCCTGGAGGGTTTGAATCACCAACCTTCCGGTTAGCCGCCAAATGCTTAGTCATTACACTACCTGAGCTCCTTTATTACTTTGAAGAAAATGAAATTCTGAGCTAAGCTAGCTAGAACATAAAAATGTCCAGAACTTAAAAACACTAGGAGCACCTCGTCCACAGCAAAGAAGAATGAAGAAAACCAAAACCACATGGAAACAATTAATCCAAGGGACTAGTACACCATGCATTCCTCACATATATGACGATGAGACCAGAAGAACTAGATGGTGCCCGGCTACCACTGCCAACTACTTGGAGAGGGATTGATGCAAGAGATCCTGGATAGAGTAGGAGAACAATGTGGAACAAAACCTCAAAATCATAAAAAAAAAAAAAAAAAAGACTAAGTCTATTGGTCTGATAGAGCCTGGTGAAAATGGCCACTAGTTACCCTTCACGTCTGGAACTGAACTCACTCCTGTGGCTTCCAGCCAACCAACAGACAGGCATATGGGGTGAACATTTACATCAGGTAGATACACTTCTTGGAGCAATCAAACATGGGAGAATAGAAGGGTAATGTGCACAGCAAGATAGCTCAGGGGTTGAGGGGGTACATGAGAGGGAAGGACACAGGGAAGAGGTAATTAAGGGAGGAAGTGGGAAGAGAGCTGTTACATTGTCGGGAATTGCAGTCAGTGTCATGAAACAAAACGTGTATGAACTGCTGTATGGAAAATGAATTTCCTCTGTAAACTTTCCCCAAAATCACAAAAAAAAATTTTTAAAAAATAAATAAAACACACACACCAAAAAAAAAACCTCACAGCCACCAAGTCGATTTGATTCATAGTGTCCCCTCCTTGGGTTTCTGAGGAGGTATCTCTATAGAAGTAGATGCCCGATTTTCCTTCTGAGGAGTGGCTGGTGGGTTTGAACTGCCAGCTTTCTGGTTATCAGTCAAATGCTTCAGGCACTACACCACCAGAGCCTCCCCACACCACCCAACAAAAAAAAAAACAAACATTCAAACTCATTGCCCTCCAGTCAGATCTGACTCATTATGACCCCTCCCCTTGGGTTTCCAAGGAAGTATCACTGTGGAAGTAGACTGCCCAATCTTCCTTCCTCAGAGTGGCTGGTCGGTTTAAACTGCCAGCCTTCTGGTTAGCAGTCAAGTGAATGAGTGTTTTAAAGAGAGAGAGAGAGAGACTGTGTGTATGAGTCTGAGAGCTCTAGTAGCCTCCAGGAAAATCTTTAACCAGAAACCTTTTAGTGTCAGCATTACTAACAGAACTTTTGGACTCTTTAGGGCCTTTATCTGCCCTCCAGCCTCAGCAGGTATCAAGGAACTTCCTCCGAACTCAGCACGCATCACAAAAGCCATCCGGATTCAGCACGTATC
>NW_006922205.1:127502-139835 GCF_000298275.1 Orycteropus afer afer
TCTGTACCCTCTTGCCCTGGTGCTGCCCCTCCCCATATTGTTCCATAAAATTGTGAGAATACCGGAGCACGGGGTCTTTTGCTTAAGCCACTGACCTGGTAAGGGCAAAGACCCTAACTTAAGTTAGCTAATAAACTTTCCTATTGCATTTGCATTGTCGTGTGCTGGCATATTCCTCTCTGAGCATCTCCTTCATAACCTGGGCACAACATGTGTTAATATTTCCTGTGGATAAATTAGTAAAAGGAAAGATAAATTTGAGTTCATTCAGTAATACAAGTTTTTTGATGTAAACTATGCTAGAAAAGACTATGACCCTGTAGCTGGCAGACAAGGTTAAGAAACTGCAATGGTTCCTTCCCTTGTTGTTCCAGCTCTGAATAAACTGAAGAAACTTCTCAGCACTAGCAGTGCAGTTTCACATAAACCCAATTCAACACAGAGAAGTACTAGTAACTCGTAAGCTACAGTAGGTGTGGTAAAAATGAATCCTGGTGTGGGCAATGGGGATGACAAAGAAGATGAAATGATGTAGTAGGTCAATGTACTGAAGCTTACCATCAAAGACTTGGAGAAAGAGAGTTCTTCTTTGGAAAGCTAAGGAACACTGAATTGATTTTCCTGGAGAACGAGGGGGAAATGACCTTGTATTTCAGGGATTACAGATATTCTCTATGCCATAGATGAAAGCTTTGCAATATCTCATGAAGGGTGCCCACAGGAGGAACAAAAAAAATATATTAATAGCCTAGACCAGTAGTGCAACATCTGAATTCTTCATTCTCAATCATATGCTTAACTGTAAAGTACTCACTTTTACTAGTCTTAGAAGAATCATTTGTTTCTTTTCATAAGGAAAAATTATTTCTTAAACGATTTTGCAGAATTCTCATTTCCCCTAAATTTGAGTTAGGGCCTTTTACATTGTAGCAGAGCACTACTAACATCTAGTTGGCTCATCTAAAGAACAAAAAGTCTTACTATAAGGCCCACCATGTGGTTGTTGGAAGAATATGTCAGTAGAGAAATGTAAAGACTGAACTGTATTTTAAGCTAATGTGAAATTCTTGCAGAGAATGTTTCATAAATAAATGCCTTGGATACACAGAAAGATGGTGGCATGAGCAATAACACACCCTGAACCTCCACAACTACCATAGAAAAAAATAATACTGGGGAAAAAAAAAATCAAGAGTCACAGGATTCCCGACATCCAATAAAGGAAGGAGGACCAAAAGAAACACTCAATCAACTAAAAAGTAACATACGATCACACTCACTATCACAGAAGAGCTGAAGTTAGCAGAGCATTCTTATCTCACTCTGTCAAATATAACACAGCCATCTGGGGTGAGGTGCAAAGTTTCCAATTAGTCAGGCACTCGTGGAGGTACTGAGAGCAGAAAAGTCTCTGCACTCAGATCCAGAAAGGGCAAGTAGGCACAAGGGAAATCTGGTGCTGTATGTATCTTGGGAAAGAGCAGCATTCTGCATAGAAGGGGACCAGACCCTATTTGTAGCAAACTAAAAGACAGGGTAATTGAACTTATCAAGTTTCAAGAGAACAAGAGAAAACAAATATAAAAGCAAGCAAAACTAAATGGAACTATGGGACACAATTAAAATAACCAACATCAGAATTTTTCTTTTAATTCCAAAGAAGAGAATAATAAGAAAGGGAGAAAAAGAATTTTCTATGATATAATGACAAAGAATTTCTCAGGCTGCAAGTTGGGACCCAGTGAGAACTCAGTGGGCAGACAGGCTTGAGAACACAGACGCAGAAGGGCCCACCTTGACACACCACAAATCTGGGGCCATGTGAGTGCCAAGAGAGAGAGCCAAGCAGCACACAGTAAGAACCAAATACAACAGACAACCACTAGTGAAGGCACCACGGTCAGAAAATCATCTACACACAGACCTACAAAGGACTCTTGGGCTCCTTCCCAAGAGGCAGCTTGAAGAGTGTACAACTCCATTTATCCACAACAATTTAAAATAAATAAAAAGATGCAATATAGAACAAATAATGTACCAAAACAGATGAATTCAGAACTATGGAAGGCAGATCAAGAGTTTTATCACCTGGCCAAAAAGCTGAAGGTAGAAGGAGTTCAGTAATCAAATTACAAGGCTTTTCCTTTTTCCTTCTTCTTTTCCCTCTTTCTTTTCTGTTCCATTTTTTTTCTCTCTACCACACAGGAATCCTTCCTTCCAGTCTCCCCATGTAAAACAGAAAACAAGCTCATTAAAGCAAAGAGAAAAGTAAAGGAGTTTAAATTTCACCAATGGCCTGATACTTCACACTCTGAATATCTTTCCAGGAAAACAGATCCACAGGAAGAAAGAGCCACCATCGATCTTACAAAGCAGAAAAAGCTTTCTCTCCAGCACCTAAGAAAGATCTCTCCAGCCCTATGTCCAGCCAAGCCAAGAGAAGTAAACAGCCTATGAAATACAAAGTAAATGCAGATGGCTCTCTCCTGCAGAAGATGACAGGTTGGCACAAGTCCCTGGAACTGCTGAATGAGTGCCAAAAAACTTAAGGACAAAAGCACCCTCTAGTGGATTTTTAGGGAATAGGGAGGAAATAAACGGGAGTGCCGGTGGCATAGTGCCTAAGGCATTTGAATGCTAACCAGAAAGCTGGTGGTTCAAACCCACCAGCCACTCCTCAGAAGAAAGGCTGGGCAATCGACTTCTGTAGTGACACTGCCTTGAAAACAGGGAATAGGAAGGAAATAAAGGGAAAGGAAAAACTAAAATCATAACATCTAGGAAAAAAGATTCTGACTCCCAAAATTACCACAATCAAATACTCAAATGCTTAGAGCCAACAAAAATTATAAGACATACAAGAAGACAACAGAAAATGACCTAATTAAAAGAAAATCATGAAGAGAAAATTAGTTCGATGGAAGCCACATTAATGGGAAAAATAAAGGACCTCCACATAATAATGTTAGTATTTTCAAAGAATACACAGAAAAATGAGATCAGGAAACAAAACAAAGTCAGTAAGGAGATGAAATACGTTAAAAAGAACCAAAGAGAAATACTGGAATTGAAGAATAAATAACCAAATTGTTGTTGTTGTTATGTGCCGTCGAGTCGGCCCCGACTCATAGCGACCCCTCCTTGGGTTTCTGAGGCAGTATCACTACGGAAGTAGGACTGCCCAACCTTCCTTCCGAGGAGTGCCTGGCGGGTTTGAACCGCCAGGCTTCTGGTTAGCAGTCAAGTGCTTTAGCCACTATGCTACCAGAGCTCCTAATAACCAAATTATAAAATGCAAAGGCGGTAGATTTGAGCAGACAGAAGACAAAATAAGCAAACTAAAAGACAGGGTAACTGAACTTATCAAGTTTCAAGAAAAGAGAAAACAAATATAAAAGCAAACAAAGCCAAATGGAACTGTGGAACACAATTAAGAAATCCAACATCAGAATTTTTTTAAATTTCAAAGAAGAGGATAATAAGAAAGGGAGAAAAAGAATTTGCTATGATATAACAACAAAGAATTTCCCAAACCTGAAGATAGCAGAATGCAAATCCAGGAACTCCAAGTAGACAGAAAAGTGTCTAAAAGACCAAAATAAAAAAACCAAACTCTACACAAAGTCAATTCTGATTCATAGCAACCCCCACTGGGTTTTTGAGGCAGCAAATATTTACAGAAGTAGATTGCCCCATCCTCCTTCTAGAGAGCAGATGGTGGGTTTGAACGACCAACCTTCTGGTTAGCAGTCAAATGCTTGAGGAACTGTACCACCAGGGCTCCTTTACAACAAGACACATTATGATAAAATTCTTGGAAACCAAAGAATAGGAGAGAGTTCTGAATGCAGCAAGAGAAAAGTACAGTACAACATATGATAAAAATTAGTGTGGATCTCTCCTCACAAACCTGGAGACCAGGAGGTAATTAAACAACATATATAAAGCAGTGCCTAAGGCATGCTTACCCACTATCCACTCCTCGGAAAGAAGGCCGGGCAATCTACGTCTGTAGTGATACTGCCTTGGAAACCCAAGGAGGGGTCGCTGTGAGTCAGACCCGACTTAACAGCAGTGAGCTTGGTTTTTGGTTTATAAAGCACTGAAGGAACAGAACTGTCAATCAAGCATTCTTTACACAGCAAAGTTGTCATTCAAAAACAAGGGCAAAATCAAGGCATTCTTAAAAAAACAAAAGTCGTGGGAATTCATAACTATCAGATCTGTTCTGCAAGAATTGCTTATGGATGTTTTCCAGATAAAAGCAAAACAACAGACAGATATTCTAATTTGGACAGGGGAGAAAAAGAAAGAGATCTACAATAAAGGTAATGATATGAGAAAATATAAGGGCCAGTTTTTTATGGCATTGTTGTTGTTATATGCTGTCAAGTCAGACTCGACTCACAGTGACCCCTCCTCGGATTTCTGAGGCGGTATCACTACAGAAGTAGATTGCCCAACCTTCCTTCCAAGGAGTGGCCTTCTGGTTAGCAGTCAAGTGCCTTAGGCACTACACTACCAGAGCTCCAGTGGGTAAACTTACTACTTAAGTTCCACAAGCAATATAACATCATTATTGTAAGGAATAAGTACAAATTTAACCTAATTGGGCATGTTGTTGTTGTTGTTGTTGTTATGTGCCGTCGAGTCAGACCTGACTCATAGCAACCCCTCCTTGGGTTTCTGAGGCAGTATCACTACAGAAGTAGATTGCCCCATCTTCCTTCCTTAGAGTGGCTGGTGGGTTTGAACCGCCAGCCTTCTGGTTAGCAGTCAAGTGCCTTAGGCACTACGCTACCAGAACATAGGATGGATAATGATGTAACTGCTGTCCCAACAAAATTGGGCAAGGAGGAGCAAAACATGAATAGTGTTTTAGTATGCTAATGTTACATATTACTTGTTATTTGTGTGTTAAATGTTGGCATCAAGCTAAAATAAATTGGTATGACCATATAATGTGGATGAACTTGGAGGACATTAAGCTGAATTAAATAAGTCAATCACAGAAGGACAAATATTATATTAGTTCATTATTGTTAAAAGTCAAGGAAAGATTTATATACAGAAGGAAACTTTGTTGGTTACCAGGAGTGAGAGGGGAGAGGAGGGAACACTACAAAAATGAAAAATAAGTAAGAAAAAAAAATAGCTAAAATAAATTGGTGTGACTTCCAGCAAGATAGACAAGCTACACAGATCCTCCACAACAAAGAAATGAGAAACCAACTAAAACAAATAGAGGATAATCCTGGAACCCTGAGCTTTGAAGGGAAGGATAAAGAAGTGGACTAAATACTAACTAGTAGAAGAAACTGAATGAAAAGAGTGAATAAGGAGACAAACAGAGCTGCAGATTGTCAGCTGTCCTGACCGCACAGCCGATATGAATACTTTTAAGTGGTATTCCACTCCAGGCAGCAATCTAAAAATCACCTTTGCTTGCCATGGACTGCACGGGCAACCACACTGATGGCTGACAACTACAAAGGAAAACAGTGAAAATGGAGATAGAGCTATGGACTGTCAGTTGCCCTGAGGGTGCAGCCATTTTAAATATCTGCAAGCAGCGCAGACATTTTCAATAATTGAAAGCAGCATTCCAATCTGAGCAACAACCTAAGAATAGGCTCCACTTGCTGAAGATAGCATGGGAAACTACACTGGAGTCTGATGACTGGAAAGGTACAATATTCCCTTTGGTACCTGTGTACCTCACAACCTCTTGGTCAACAAAGGTGTGGCCATCCCTCACCTATACCCATCTTCTGGACCAGCAGGAATTCCATCCTCCTACAGGTGCCCTAAAACTAGCTCCTTCTTGGAAGGTAGGAACTTATCTGAGCACTAGGTGCCCTATTCCCAGCCACGTTTTGGGTCAGGAAGAATTTTTTCTGAGATCATATACTCTACACATTCAACCGGCTTTTGAGACAGCAGGAAATTTTTTTCTGGGTACAGGACCCTGCTCCCAGTTACCTTTTGAGACAGTACTAATTTTGTCTGGGTCTACAAGCTTAGTCCACAGCTGATTTTATGCTTATATAGACTGAAACTTCCTTTGGAACTAGGTGCCTTGCTCCCAATCACCTTTACAACTGGCAGAAACTGTCTGGGTCCAGGAGCCCTGTCCACAGACACTTGTCTGGATCAGCAAGAACCATCCTGAAATCAAATGCCCTGACTCCAGCTGCCTTCTGGATAGATAGGAACTAGCTCTGAGATCAGTCACCCTCCTTCCAGCACCATTTTGGGTTGGGAAAAATTTTTTTGCAGGGTCCAGATACCTGACACTAAGCCCCCATTTGGAGACAGCAAGAACTTTTTCTTTCTGGCAGTAGGGACCATGAGCTCAGCTGCCTTTAGGGACAGCAGGAATTTTTTTATGAGACCAAATGCTCTATCCCCAGCCACATTTTAAGCAGTTAGGAATTCCTTCTGAAACCAAATGACTTGTTCCCACTTGCTAGTTTGGGCTAGCAGGAACTTTTTCCAAGTCTAGTTATCTTGCCTCAGATATCTTCTGGGTCTACAGGAACTCTTCTGAAATAAGGTGCCCTGAACCCTGCTCCATTCTGGGAAGGCAGGAACTAGCACCAGGACCAGATGCCCTGCTTCCCATTGACTACTTAGCCAGCAGAAAATGAACGCAGATGACCTCTCCCCACCCCAGTTTGTTTTGCTTTATTGGTTTTTATTCACCTTTTCTTATTCCTTTCATCGTTGTCACCTTTTTCTCTCCCTTCCCTGTTTTCTGGTTTTTTCTTTCCTTTTTTCTCCTGTTCCTGGTTTCCTTCTTTTTTCCTTTTTCTCTCCTCTTTTGATTCTTCCCACCTTGGGGTTTTCTTTTCATATATTCCTCATTTTTTATTATTCTTTTTCTTTTGCTCTCTTCTCTTATTCTCCCTTCCCCAAATATTTGGGGGTCTTTATCTCTTTGTCCTTCTTTCATTTTTTTTTTTTAATTTTTCTTTTCATTTATTGCCTTTTCTTTTTATTCCAAATTGTGGCTGTGTGTTTATATGGTTATGTTTTGTGTTCTCTGTTTTTTACTATTTTGGTGGGGTTTGTTTTTTGCTTTTTGGTGGACTGACTGGATGAGAGACAGCAACCATGCCCACATGACACATCCATACCTGTACTTCCTGCAGCCCAAACCACTGGGTGAAGTCTACCACTTGCTTCTGCACCAACTGATCAACAATACACCTCCAAAGAACATTACCAGCTCAATATGCACTGAAGTAATCTTCACAAACAGCTATAAGAGATCTGTGCACACACTCTCATGCTCTTATCACACCCACCAAGAGATAGGCGGTGAATGCATAAGTGCTGCCAAACTAAGAAATATAGTAGAAATAAACATGCAATGACAGCACAACGTCTCAGAGATAAACAACCATCCCACTTCACACAAAGAATCAAAATAAAGTAGTACAAACAAAGGACAAGGATACAGACGCAGAGAACTTCCAAGAAGCAGCAGCAGCATTGGAACTACCTGGTAAGGAATTCAAAAGAATTATATTTAAGTACCTTCAATGGATGGAGAGACAGATCAAAGAAAACACTGAAAAAATTAAGGAAAACACAGACAAATCTCTAGAACAATTTAAGAAAGCAATACAAGAACAAACTAACAAAATAAATGAAAAATTAGAAACCATACAAAAACCGCAAATGGAAATCCAGAAGATTAATAAAAACAAGTATCAAAAATCAGTAACAAATTGAATGGGCAAAGCAGCAGAACTGAATCAATAGAAGACAGAATTACTGAGACTGAAGACAAATTCCTCAATACCACTTTGTTAAGGCATCACTCAGATAAAAGTCCAAGACAAAATGAAAAAAATATAAGATATGGGATACCATCAAGAGGAACAACTTATGAGTGATTGGAATTCCAGAACAGGAAAAAACAAAGAAAACTGTCAAAGACTTGTTAGAAGAAAACTTCTGTAATATGAAAGAGAAAATATATCCACTCAAGTAGTTCAACGAATTACAAGCAGGACAGAACCCAAAAGAAAATAACCAAGGCATATCATAATCAAACTCACCAAAAGGAAAGGAAAGAAAGAATCCTGAAAGCAGCAAGAGACAAACAAAAAGTTATCTACAAAAGGCAATAATAACACTAAGCTCTGATTTCTAAACAGACACCAAGCAGACGAGAAGGCAATGAAATAACATATATAAAACTTTGAAAGAAAAAATTTCCAACCAAGAATTATATATGCAGCAAAACTGCCCCTCAAATATGATGGTGACATTAAGACATTTCCAGATAAAAAGAAATTAAGAGAATTTGTTAAAACCACCAACCTTACAAGAGATACTAAAGGGAGACCCTCAGACAGAGAAGCGACAACAGCAAACAACAACTAATGAATAACACACATGATGACATAACCCAAAAACCAACCCAGTTATAGAAGTATCCAAAGTAAAATAAGTTTACAAGACAGGGAACCAGAGACATCAATTGATAAATGAGGATAGCTAGAGACCAAAAAGAGGGAATGAATAGTGTAGGTACAGAACTCCTAAATGATGAGGAAGTCAAAACAATTTCAAGATAAAACAGACTTGGGTAGAGAATAATCAATCAAAGGGTAGCCTTAAAGAATATTAATAAACCTTCACACCAAAATGAAAAAAATAAGAGGCACAAATATTTAGCAAATATTAAAACAATGGCAAAAAAGGAAATGATAAAAAATTTCAAAAACAAAACAAGCTCGGCACAGAAAATTATATGTAACAAACAAATCAGCAACACCATAAAAAAAAAAATACAAAATGACAAAAATAAATTCATACTTATCGATAGAAACATTGAATGTAAATGGATTAAATGCACCAACCAGAAATGCAGAGTTGCAGCTTAGATAAGAAAACATGACCCATCAATATGCTGTCTAAAAGACACTCATCTTACACACAAAAACAAAAATAGACTAAAGATGAAAGGTTGGAAAAAATATATCAAGCAAAAGGCAATGAAGAAAAGCGTTTGTATTTTGAGTGCCTTCCAATCTGAGGGACTCATATTCTGACACTAAATTGGACAATGTTTCAGGGCTACTCATAAAGAGTTCCTGTAATATATCAGACAGTGTTTCACGGCTATTCAAAAGGTTTTCATTGGCCAATTCTTTGAGAAATGGATGGCTTATTCCTTCTAAGTCTGTCTTAGTCTGGAAGCTTCACTGAAACCTGTCCACCATGGATGACCTTGCTGTATTTGAAATACCAGTGGCATAGCCTCCAGACTCACAGCAACACACAATCCACCACAGTATAATAAACTGACCAACAAGTGGTGGCAAAACGCAGGAGTGGTGATATAAATTTCTGATAAAATAGAGTTTAAGATAAAAATCACCACAAAAAACAAGGAACCAAAAAACAAACTCACTGCCGTCAAATAGGATCCGACTTACAGCCACCACTCCTTGGGTTTCTGAGACAGTATCACTACAGAAGTAGATTGCCTGACCATCCTTCCAAGGAATGCCTGGTGGGTTTGAACTGCCTGCCTTCTGGTTAGCAGTCAGATCCCTTAGGCACTGCACCACCAGAGCTCCTAAACACAGCAAGGAAGGACATTATATAATTTAAAGATCAACTGAACAAGAGGACTTAACCATAATAAATAACTATGCACCCAATGAAAGAGAATCAAAATACATAAACCAGACTTTAACAGTACTGAAAAGACAAATAGATGACTTCACAGTAGAATATGAGACTTCAATACACCACCTTCAAGGAAACACAGAAAACTAGAAACTCAAAAAAAACATAGAAAAACTAAACAAAAAAATTAACCAAATTTCACCTTATAGACATATACAGAGCACTTCACCCAACAACAGAATAATATACCTTCTTTTCCAATGCACATGTAACATTCTCAAGGATAGACCATATGTTAAGCCACAGAGCAAATCTCAATAAACTTAAAAACATTTAAATACTGCAAAGCATCTTCTCAGATCCAATACTGTATAACTAGAAATCAACAATAGGAAGATAAATGGAAAAAGAGCAAACACATGGAAACTGAATAACACCCTACATAGAAACTAACAGGTAATAGAAAAAATAAAATGAAACTTAACAACTTCCTTCAATCAAGAAAGAATGAAAACACAGCATACCAAAGTCTTTAAGACACAGCAAAAGAAGTGTTAAGAGGGCAATTGGTAGCAATAAATGCACATAGCATAAAAAAGGAGGAGGCACAAAAATAAACATCTTAACACAAAATATCCAACAATTAGAAAAAGAATAGCAAAAGATGCCTAGAAACACCAGAAGAAAATAAATAATAGAGATGCAAGCAGAAACAAATTAAACTGAAACTAGAAGCAACAGAAAAAAGTCAACAAGATTAGAATATAGTTCTTTGAAAAGACTAATAAAGTCAACAAACCACTGGAATTTTCCACTGGCAAATTTAAAATAAGAAAGGAAGGGAAAGATGCAAATAACATGAAAAAGAAAAGAATGGGTGATGTCAGAACCAACCAAAATAAAAAGGATGTCAGCATATGATGAAGAACTGTACTCCAACAAATTTGAAAACATAGAAGAAACAGACAGACGTCTGCAAACACACTACTTACCTAAACTAACACAGACAGAAATAGAAAATTTGAACAGACTCATAATAAAAGAACAAATTGTGGAGGTCATACTAAAACTACCAATCAAAAAACTCCTGGCCCAACCAGTTTCACTGAAGAATTCTACCAAACATTCAGAGAACTGACACCTACTCAAATCATTTTATCCTACTCAAACTATTCCAGAAATAAGAACAGGATGGAATCCTCCCAAACTCACCTTATGAAGTAAGTATAACCCAGATACCAAACCAGGCAAAGACCACTAAAAAGGGAAATTACAGACCAATATCTCTCATGAATATACATGCAAAGATCTTCAACAAAATCCTGACAAATAGATTCCAACAACTAAACAGAAAGGAACAAGTGGGATTCATACCAGGTATGTAAGGACAGTTCAACATGAGAAAAACAATCAACATAATCTACCACATATGCACAATAAAGGGGGAAAAAAAACATGATCATTATCACTTGAGGGAGAAAAGCCATTTGATCAAACTCAACATGCATTGCTGACTAAAACTTTCAGCAAAATAGGAAGAGAAGGGAAATTCCTCAACATAATAAAGGGCATATGTACAAAACAAACAGCCAACATTATTCTCAACAGACAGAGTGAAAGCATTCCCCTTGCAAATGGGAACAAGAGAATGACGGGCTCTCTCAAGATTTCTACTCAGCACTGTATTAGAAGTCCTAGCAAGGAAAATAAGGCAAGAAAGGGAAATACAAGGAATCCAAAAAGGTATAGAAGAAGTAAAACTATCGCTATGTACAGATGATAAAAAGGGGCTCTGGTAGCACAGTGCCTAAGGCATCTGACTTCGAACCAGAAAGTTGGTGGTTCAAAACCACCAGCCACTCCATGGAAGCAAGACTGGGCAATCTACTTCTGCAAAGACTTACGGCCAAAAAGGCATTTGATAGCATCCAACACCCATTCCTGACCAAACCTCTCAGCAAAATAGAATAGAAGGGACATTCCTCAACATAATAAAGAGCATTTATGCAAAACCAACAACCAACATTATTCACAATGGAGAGAGACTGAAACCATTCCTCTTCAGAACAGGAACCAGACAAGGATGCCCGCTATCACCACTTCTATTCAACATTGTACTGGAAGTCCTAGCTAGGGCCATAAGGCAAGAAAGGGAAATCAAAGGCATCCATATTGGTAAGGAAGAAGTCAAACTATCCTGATTTGCTGATGATATGATCCTATACCTAGAAAACACAAGAGACTCAGTCAAAAATCTACTGGAACTAACTGACAGATTTAGCATCGTGGTAGGATACAAGATCAACATACAATAATCAGTTGGATTCCTCTACACCAGCAGAGATTGCTGAAAAAGAAATAAGGAAATCACTACAATTCACAATAGCTACCAAAAAAAATGAAATACTTGGGAATAAATTTTACCAGGGACACAAAAGACCTATACAAAGAAAACTATAAAAAACTACTTCATGAAACCTTAAGAGATCTACATAAATGTAAGAACATACCATGCTTGTGGACAGGAGACTGAAAATTGTGAAAATGTCAATTCTACCCAAAGCACTCTATACATTCAATGCAATCCCAATCCAGATCCCATCAACATTCTTTAGGGATATGGAAAAACCAATCACTAACTGTATATGGAAAGGAAAGAGACCTCAGATAAGCAAAGCACTA
>NW_006922205.1:140684-157111 GCF_000298275.1 Orycteropus afer afer
AAAAGTTGGAATTAGAAATACCATTTGACCCAGCCATTCCATTACTAGGTATATACCCTAATGAAGTGAGAGCCATGACAAGAACAGACATACGCATACATATGTTCATCGCAGCACTATTTACAATAGCCAAAAGATGGAAACAACCTAGGTATCCAACAACTGAGGAACAGATAACCAAACTATGGTACATACACACAATGGAATACTATGCAACGCTAAAGAATAATGTAGAATCTGCAAAATACTGCTCAATGTGGATGAACTTGGAGGACATTATGCTGAGTGAAATAAGTCAATTACAGAAGGACAAATATTGTATTAGTCGGTTATTATAAAAGTCAAGGAAAAGTTTACCTATGGAAGGAAATTTTCTTTGTTGGTTACCAAGGGTGGGAGGGTAGGGTAGGGAATACCGTTAGATAGGTAGAGGTAAGTATTGATTTGGGTGAAGAGAAGGGCAATGTACCAAATGTGAGTGATCAACATGGTGGCACTTAGGAAGAAGAAGACAGAGAGAGGTCCTTGGGAGATACAGACAACAAAGATGAATCCATGTGTACATACAATACTGCATTGTCAGTGAAGGCAAACATGGGTATATGGGTGATAGATGGGTGGACAGGCTGAACTATTAGGTATGTCTATGCAAAGGGGAGTGTACTCAAGACCATGTATAGAGTTGGCAAACAATGGTCTTGTGTTATTTATATGATCAGTGGGAATTCCCAGGTGTACAGCAGAGCTGACAGGGGGCAAGGTTGTGGTCACTTCTTGGTCACAGCCAGCTACCCAGAGGGACTGAGTAGTTGAACCTGTGGGCTCGGGACCATGGTCACAGGGGACATCAAGCTCAACTGGCATAACATACTACACAAAACATTGTTCCACCTCCTACTTTGGCAAGTGGCAACCCGGATCTTAAAAGCTTGCAAACTGCCATCTAGTGGCAACGATGGGTCTCTCCTCATCCAGAGCAAAGAAGAATAAAGAAAACCAAAGATTCATGGAAACAATTAGTCCTGGCAACTGGTACACCATGTGATCCACAGCCTATATGACTATGAGACCAGAAGAACTAGATGGTGGCCAGCTACCACTATCAACCACTGAAAGTGGGATCTATGTAGGAGATCCTGGATAGAGAGGGAGAACAGTGTGGAACAAAATTCAAAATCATTTGGGGGGGAAAAAAGGGGGGAGGACCAGGTCTACTGGCCTGATAGAGCCTGGTGGAACCACTGAGACTATGACCCCTAGCTGCCCTTCAAGTCTGGAATTGAACCCATACCTTTGGCTTCCAGCCAAACAAAGACAGGCTTAGGAGATGAACATTTACCTGACGTGGATACACTCCCTGGAGTGAACAATCATGGGAGAAAGAAGAGCTGTTAATGCACAGGGAGACAGCTCAGGGAGCAGAAGTCCATGGAAGGATGGACACAGGGACGAGGTGGCTATCGGGAGGAAGTGGGAGGGAGCTGTTGCATTGGGGTAAATCATAGTCCATGTCATGACACAAAGTGTATGTGACCTGTTGTATGGAAAGCCAATATGCTGTAAATTTTCACCCAAATCACAATTAAAAAAAAAAAGACTTACCACCTCGGAAACCCAATGTGGGTCACCAAGAGTTGAAATCGACTCAATGGCAGTGGGTTTGGTTTGGTATGATATTATATACAGAAAACCCAAAAGATTCAGCAACAAAACTACTGCAACTAACTGAAATATTTAACACAATGGCAGGACACAAGATCAAAAACAAAAGTTAGGTGGATTCCTCTACAATGGCAAAGAGATCTTGAAAAGGAAATAAGAAAATGAATACCATTTATAATACCAACCAAAAAGATCAAATATTTGGGAATAAGTCATACCGGGAACACAAAAGGCCTATACAAACAACACTACAAAACATTACTTCAAGAAATTACGAGAGACTTACGGTAAGATGGCAGAATAGGCAGACAAGTGACACAAACCCACTTCAACAAAGAAAAGAGAAACCAGTTGACAGAGATACATAAGATAACCCTGGAGCCCTGAGCTTTGAAAGGAAGTATACAGAACTGGATTAGGCACCAACTAGTGGAAAAAACCTGAATGAAAACAGTGAGTACGGAGATAGTCGGAGCAGTGGACTGTCAGCTACTCTGACAGGACCAACAGCCTGAATACTTCCAAGTGGTGTTGCAACCTGAAAATTTCCCTAAAGATCAGTCCTGGTTGCCAAGGGCTGCAGGGACAAATGCGCTAGTGGACTATGACTAAGAAGGGAAACAGCAAGGAGAGAGACCACCTAACCTGGGGACTTTCCGCTGCTCACAGGTGCAGCCACTTTGATTGTTTACACACAGCACCCATTTTGGATATTTAAAGTGACCAAGGGTGCAGCCATTTTGAAGGTTTACAAGCGGCAGCCATTTTGGGTATTTAAAGTGACCAAGGGCTCAGCCATTTTGATTGTTTACAAGCAGTGGCCATTTTGGATAGCCATTTTGACTGTTCACAAGCAGTGGCCATTTTGGATATTTAAAGTGATCAAGGGGGTAGCCATTTTGAATGTTTACAAGTGGTGGCCATTTTGGATTTTAAAGTGACAGGATTCTCATTCAGATTCCAGGGACCTAAGAATAGGCTCTGTTTGTCAAGGTTGACAGGGACTATGGGAGTCAGACAATCGGAAAGGAAACAGGTGGTGAGTGTATAATTACTTCCAACTAGCAAACAGAGGAGCACAGCACAGTACCCTGCTTACGTAGATAAGATACAAAGAAATCTTGAGCACATCACTCCAACATACAATCACCAATTATATATAAACACAAAAATGTCACAATGCCTAAGAGGCAACAGCGCATCACAGTGCACACAAAGAAGCAAAATAAAGCAGGAGAAACAGGGACCAGGAAACAGACCCAAAACACATCCCAGAGGAAGATGCAGCATTGGAAATCCCTGATAAGGAATTCCAAAGAATTATATTTAGGTATCTTCAATGAACTAAGGGACAGATCAAGGAAAACACTGGAAAATTTGAGGAAAACACAGAGAAAACCCTACAATAATTTTGAAAGACAACACAAGAACAAAACGACAAAATAAATGAAAAATTAGAAATGAAATAAAATCTACACATAGAAATCCAGAAGATTAATACTAAATTTTCAGAAATAGATAAGACATTGAATGGGCAAAGGAGTAGAATTGAATCAATGGAAGACAGAATTAGTGAGACTGAAGGCAAATATCTCAATACTTCTTTGAAAATGGAACAATCAGAAAAAAAGATCAAAACAAATGAAGAAAGTCTAAGGTTCACGTGGGATACTATCAAAAGGAATAACCTACGTGTAATCGGAATTCCAGAACAGGAAGAGACAAATAATACCACAGAAAAAATTGTTGAAGATTTGTTGGAAGAGGATTTTCCTGATATAATGATAGATGAGAATATATCCGTTCAAGAAGTCCAATGAACCCCAAACAGGATAGACCTCAAAAGAAAGTCACCAACACATATCATCATCAAACTCACCAAAACCAAAGACGAAGAAAGAATCCTAAAAGCAGCACAGGAAAAACAAAAAGTTACCTACAAGGGGCAAACAATAAGAATAAGCTAGGATTTCTTGGCAGGAACCATGCAGGTGAGAAGACAATGGAATTATATATATATAAAACCCTGAAAGAGAAAAGATTTCCAACCAGGAATTATATACCTAGCAAAACTGTCCCTCAAATATGTTGAGGAAATTAGCACATTTCCAGATAAGCAATGCTTGAATAATCTCTCTCAGAAAGATCAGCACAAGGCCAGTCCCCATGAGGCAGAGGTTAAAGATGTCCCAAATGTCCAAATTACTGTGCAACTCCATCATTTCAGACATTAGCTCCTCCTCCTCCTCCCAGTAATTTCCCCCACCTTAAGGTTCTGTATTTTGCTGTAATGCCTCACAGAATTCACAGACACCAAAAGGATCATCTCACACTAGTGGTGAAGCCTGGCAGGCTGGTGAGACCCAGGTCCGTGAGTGTGTCTGGAGGATCCTCCCAATTCTCGGGGTTTGATGAACCTCAATCAGCAGATCACATGACAGCTGCTGTCCCAAATCCAGGGGTGAGATGAGGATGAGCCAAAACACAGAACTGGAGCAAGAGGAGGGCAAACCTTCGCAGAAGGCAGGACTCAAGATACATTCCACCTGTGTTGCTCCAACAGCAATAACTCAAGCAGATGGCTTTAACAATCAGCATCTCAAGGCAAATCCCACCACAGAGCCCACTGCCAGTCATTATAAGGAACAATTACTACCAGATGCCCAGCCAAGTTGACACCACCCCAAACAGGCATGAATAATAGGATTTACAATACATCACAGAATGGAGGACAATGGCTAGAAGGGCCACATCAAGCAATTCAACACATTATTCCATAGAATTTTCAGTGCCAAAAGTATTTTGTTTATGAGTCATGTTATCAACTCCTTCATTGCTATTGTTTAGTATTTGTTAAGTATCTGTGCTTGTCCTCTTTTATTTTGATGCAAAGGTTTATTATTATTCTTTGAAGTTACCCTGAAATTTACAATTTTCTTTCCAAGCTTAGAACAGTCTGTCTCACAACTGTCTTGACTTTCTCACCATTTATAAGTTCTGTAACTACACTCCTTATTCCTTCTTTTTAGTTTATAGTTGTCCTCATTTACCTATTTACAGTCTTTTAAGCTTATTTTACTTTGAATATTCTATAACTGAGCTGGTTTCTGGGTTATGTCATCATGAATGTTAATCATTGGTTGTTGTCTGCTGTCGCTGGTTCTCTCTCCAAAGGACTCCCTTCAGCATCTCTTGTAAGTTTGGTCTGGTTTTAACAAATTCCTTTAATTTCTGCTTATCTGGAAATATCCTAATTTCACCATCACATTTGAGGAACAGTTTTGCCAGGTATATCATTCTTGGTTGGGAATTTTTTTTCTTTCAGGGTTTTATATATACCATCCCATTGCCTTCTCACCTACATAGTTTCTGCCAAGAAATCAGAGCTTAGTCTTATTGGTTCCCCTCTGTAGGTAACTTTTCATTTTTCCCATGCTGCTTTCAGGATTCTTACTTTGTCTTTGGTTTTGGTGAGTGGGACAATGATATGCCCCGATGATTTTCTTTTGGGATCTATCCTGTGTGGGGTTCACTGGGTTTCTTAAATGGATATATTCTTGTCTTTCATCATATCAAGGAAATTCTCTTCCACCAAATCTTCCATTATTTTCTCTGTAGTTTTATTTGTCTCTTCCTGTTCTGGAATTCTGATTACACGTAGGTTATTCCTCTTGATGGTATCCCACATGAATCTTTGGCTTTCTTCATTATGTTTTGATATTTTGTCTGACTGATCCCTTAAACAAAGTAGTATTGAGGTATTTGTCTTCAATCTAATTAATTGTCTTCCATTGATTCAATTCTACTCCTTTGTCCATTCAATGTGTTGTCTCTTTCTGAAATCTTTAGTATTAATCTTCTGGATTTCTGTTTGGTGTTTTTGTATCATTTCTAATTTTTTTGTTGTTGTTGTTTATTGTGTCATTTTGCTCTTGCATTGTTTTCTTAAATTGTTCTAGAGTTTTGTCTGTTTCTTCCTTATTTTGTCAGTGTTTCCTTGATCTGTCCCTCAATCCACTGAAAGCACCCAAGTATAATTTTTTGAGTTCCTTATCAGGCAGTTCCAATGCTGTCTGTTTCTCAGAAATGCTTTCTGGGTTTGTATGCTGATCCCTTTTTCCTACTCCTTCACCTTGCTTTTTTGTGTGGACTCTGATGGTCTGTTGTTTCTGAAACATTGTGGTGTTGTATTTATATTTAATTTGTGGCTTTATGTTATTGTGATTCATTCAGGATTTTTTCTCCCCTTTCTTTTGATACACCTGTGTGAGCAGGGTACTGTGCTCCTCTATTCACTAGTTGTTAGCACTTAATCACTGCCCACCTGTCTTCTGGTGGTTGGGATAGAGAGTGGGAGTATGTATACAGATCTCTGTTAGTTTTTCATAAAGAGTAGTCGAGGGGGAATAGAGCTGGTATTGGCTGCTGTGTATTGTTGGTCAGTTTGTGCAAAAGCAAATGGTGGTACAGTGTAGTAAATTGCTTAGTATGGCTTTTCTACCCATAAGTCTTTGTAAACTCCAAGGTGGGATTTTTTATGAGCAACTGAGGAGCTCCTGATTGCTGAAGCTATCCACCTGGGTTATTTCTGTTGGGCGTGGCACAATACAATGTTCTGGGAGGTTCCCACTCTCTCTCACATGCTTAGAGTTCTGATGCTATGATTGGCTAGTTTGACCACCCTTCCGGGCTCAAAAGGAAGCCTCCTGAAGGCAGAACTCTCTCTGACTGCTGGTTGAGGAAGACGTGCTGCTGAAAGAGACACATGCCCCAGAAAAAGACATGTGCTGCTGGGAGAGACGCAAGAGACACGCATTGCTGAGTGAGACACCGAGGGACCAGCACTGCTGGGAAAGAGACTGTGAGAGACTGTTGGCTGAGGGACAGTGGGCTAGGAGAGAGACTGAGCATTTTTCCTGAACTTGAATTGTAGTCTGGTGTTTCCCTAATAAACCCCATAATCTGTGAGTTCTGTGTGGCCACTGCAGCAAATTATCGAACCCAGGAGAGAGGTGGGGGTGCTTTGGGAGGAATGGTTGGTGAAAGGGCAGGAGGGAGGCAGCATGTCTGGCCTTGTAGGAATAGGCCTTGGGTTACTGCTGGTAATCCTGTCTTCCTCTTGTAGGGTTAGAGGAGGTCGGAACATGGCCCCCTTGTGGTTTTTGCAGGTGGCCTTGACTCAGTGAGTGTGTCTGCAGGAGGTACAAGTATAGTTGGGTTGTATGAGAATGGCTGCCATCTCCCACTCAGTTAAACACACCAAAAAAATTAAAAACACAAAAACAAAAGAACAAAAAACTCAAACCACATATACAAACAGAAACAATGGCAAAAGAAAAAAAGACTAAAGCAATATAGAAGAAAATTTTTCACAATATATTTTTACAAAAGGATAAAAGAAAGTAAAAAGCCACAATTTCTGGGGAAAGCAGAATGAGAGAAAGGAGAAAGAGTGAAAGATTAGGGAAAACTGTAAAAGGAAAAACAAAGGATAAGAAAAACCAAAAGAAACAGAAACAAAGGAGACTAGGAAAAGAGAAAAAAAAAAAAAAGAAACTAGGGACAGGAAAGACTAGGAAAAGGGGGGGGGGGCAATAAGATTAAAAAAATCATTTAAAAACAAAACTGTGGGGAGGTGAGGCACAGCACCCAGGCCCTGCCAGGGCACAGACCAGAATGGATCCCCCACAAGTCAAGCAGGTGGGTGGAGGCAGGGGGATGGAAACACCCCTGTTCACCAAGGTGGTGTGGGGCACAAGATTAACATGAGGAATATCACACCTCTCCAGTCGTCAGTCTCCACTGTGGTTGCCCATGCTCTCCATGACAGGCAGAGCATACTCCCAGGTTGCAGTTGAATCAAGAACTGCCACCGCACACACTGGCAATGGCTGCACTGGCCACTTGGAAACACCCTAAATGGCTGCACCCTCAAGACAGCTGCTGGCAGTCCACAGGTCTGCCTGTCCCCTTCCTTACTTTCTACCCTGTGGTCGTCAAGTACCAATGCAGCCTTTGCCCACCTAGCCTTGGTGAGCGGAGCTGATTCTTAGGTTGCTATCAGGAAATATTCAAAATTGCTGTGCCCTCAGGACAGCCAGCAATCGTAGCTCCATTTGTTTCCTTACTCACAGTTTCATTCAGGTTCTTTTACTAGAACCTGGTATTTTAGCCACTTCTTTATCCTTTCCTTCAAAGCTCAGGGTTCCAGTGTCATTTTCTATATCAGTTTCATTTGGTTTCTCATTGCTTTTTTGCAGAAGGTCTGTGTAGCCTGTCCGCCTGTTCCACCATCTTGCCAGAACTTCCCTAGCTGCTTCTTGACTTTAGTTCAATAACTAACTCCATCTTAAAAACTTCTCTTCAGTCTCTGACCCTGAACAGTCTTGATTTTCCTTCTCCAGCTGTCTTATTCTCCATTGCTAGTTCCTTTTTATCAACTATCCCCCCAACTGTGGAGCAATCACATCTTTTCACTTCCTTTACTCCCACGGTTACAACCACAACTTCTACGATGACTTCCAAATCTAATTCCAACCTTTGTTTTTCTCCCAAAACCTGTTTTTCCAACTAAGAGCTTACCACTTCCAATTAAATGTCCCAGAATCATCTCGTATCCAAAACCAAACTCATATTTCTTATTTGCAGGAATACAGAACCAAACCAACCTCACTGCCGTCAAGTCAGATCCAACTCATAGCAACCCACTCCCTGGGTTTCTGAGGTGGTATCACTATGGAAATAGATTGCCCAACCTTCCTTCCAAGGAGTGGCTGGTGGCATGAATAGCAAGAATATTTGACATTTATATATTCTTTATAGAGTACTTTCTTATACATGTACTTTCTTACTGCACATGCTGCATACATCACCATAACATTCCTTTCTCCCCATGACAGCCTGTATCTAATTCAGTATACCAAGTCTTGTCTTCCTTCAAGACTTCCTGCAATTGTTCCTTGCTTTCCATTACAGACCATCACCCTGGTCTTCACATCCAGCTTGGACTATGACCACAGTCTCCTACCTAAACTTCCTGTGCCTAACCTTTCCCCTTTCTCTCTTCCTTCCCAACCATTCTAGCATATAATCAGTAGCCTAATCACACTAAAATATGATAAGCACCTCGTAATGGGGAAATTGCAAAAAGGTCTTGAACAGAAAAGTTGTTGTTGCAGTAAGGTATCATCAAGTTGACTCTGACACACAGCAACTCTATGTACAACAACAAAACATGGTTCAGTCCTGCTCCATCCTCACAATTACTGCTATGTTTCAGCCCATTATTGCAACCACTGTGTCAATCTATCTTACTGAGGGTCTTCCTTTCTCGCTGACCCTCTATTTTACCAAGCTTAATTTTGTCCTCCAGGGACTAGTTCCTCCTTACAATATGTCCAAAGCACTGGAGATGAAGTCTCACCATCATTGTTCCTAAGGAGCATTCTGGCTATACATCTTCAGAAGAGTAGCCTAAGAAAATTAGGCAAAGGGAAGTGTGGGGAGATGAGTACTTGGTATATTGACTGGGGTATCTACCTGGAAGTCTATAGGGTACTACATGAAGAGACAGCACAGGTATCACCTTTTCCAGGAACCAAGGTCTGACCTCCTGGGGACTGGGATTGACTTCTATCTCTGCCCTTATCATATTACATTGGAAATGTTGTCTATACTCCCATTACACTGTAAGCTCCTTACGCATCTTCCATCTCTGTACCGCCACCTCCTAGAATAGGCCTAGCATAGTAGAGAAGATACTCAACACACATTGGATTGGAGGTCAGATAGGAAGGCCATACATGCAAAGAAGTCTTCTCTAAAACTGAGAGCTGTCTGTAATAGGAAGAAGCTCTTGCAAGTAATAGTGACTTCCCTATATTCTAATAAAGATTGAGCAATTTCCACTCATTAGAGATGCTGCAGAAAATATCAGAAAAGCATACAACATTAGATGAGATGGTCACAATAGAAAATTAAAACAATCTGACTTCTACTAGTGAGGGTCAAGGAGTCTACTGTGCATCAATAGCTGCTAGTGCATTTTTAGATAAAGCACCAAAGGTAGAGAAAGGAATCTACAAAGCTTACTCCTTCAGTAGTCTATAAAATGCAGTGTGGCCATGCTCTCAGTCACAGTGGCCAAGGAAAAAACAAAGCAAAGAAAAAAGGAGGTTCAGAGTCCAGGAAGATGGTGTTGTACCTGTAGCACACACATTTGTTCCCTCTAACATCTTAATTCCTGAAAAACTAGATGTAGCAGTTTGAAGCAAAGATTCTGGAGCTGTGAGCAGCTGAGTAAGTTAGAGGGTGCCAGATTTAGTGGAGACAGGGGGAAAAAAAAGGCAGAATAAACAGCCGGGAAAAATAAACTAACCTGCCCAGTCAGTGGGGAGACAGAGAGGTAGAGAAGCAGAAAACTCTTCACCAGTACAGGGGAGAGCCTCAGAGGGGAAATAAAGAGGGGGCACCATGGAAACTTTGGGGACTTGGAATACCCACATCAGGAATTTCTGACAGTAACCTTGCAAACTGAGCTGTATGTAAGTGAATAACCTTCCTAAAAAACAGGGCCCTATGGCTCGAGGTGCCGCTTACTTGAGAGTGGAGAGGCAGAAGGGAGGAAACTTGCCACCAGTAGGCAGACCCTGGGATGAGCTCAAAGCACAAGGCTGGGATTCAGCTCTTCAATGAGAGCTTTTTAGCACAGAGTGGACCAGAGTACAGTGTTTTTATAGCTTTCCAACTCAAGTGGAAAGTAGCAGCACCCTAACCACTGGGGTCTGTGCCAATTTTGAACTGTGGATCTATAATTGACAACAAAATGTCATCAATGGTAGCCATCCCAAGCAGACTCAAAACAAAACCCCAGAGCCAGCAACAAGTACGAAAACGTGGAAAGTGGGGACTCGCTACTGGTGCCTTGTATTTTTCTTTTTCTTTTTTTTTTTTTTCTCTTTTTTTCCCCTCCTCCCCTGCATCACCCAATAGAAGAACCACATTAAGCCTCCACAACACCTGATCGTCCCAACTCTAAATCCCCTTCATGATAAAGAGATCTGCATCCACATTCCCAACAGTGATTCTACCAACACAAAGAAAACTGCAGAGCAACTCAGCACACCTGAATTAGTAACAAAAATAAGTAAAATACACCAGCTTCAACCTTGCAAATATATGTAAACATAAAATCAGGGTGAAACAAATCAATACATAATTAACAGTTAGACAACAACTTCAAAATGGCTAGGAAACAACAGACAACCTCAAATAAAAAAAAAAAAAGGACAAGACAATAGAAATAAAACCCCAGGCTAAAGACTCATTTAACATGGAAGAAGAACAAGCAATAGAATATCTGAGAAGGAATTCAAAAGATATGCATATAGAACTCTACAAGAGCTCAAGGAAACCACAAACAAAATCAAGAAGGACACAGACAGTACCCTGGAAGAATTCAGGAAAACCATTCAAGAACAAAATACCAAGATTAATACACAATCAAAACTCATATAAAAACAGCAGTTAGAAATCCAGAAGATAAACACTAAAATTAGAGTTATACAGCACAGTGGAAGGACAAAACAGTAGACTAGAACTGGCTGAAGGATGCATTCCCTAACTAGAAGATAAATCCCTTGACACCAGCCTGTATGAAGAAAAATCAGAACAAAGATTTAAGAGAAATGAAGAGAACCTAAGAGTTATAAGGGCGGAAATGAAATTATATATATATATATATATATATATATCAATCATTGAAATACCAGAACAAGAAGAAGCCGAGAAAAAAAAAAATTTAAAAAAAAAAAACACTGAGAAAAATGTGGAAGATTTGCTAAGGGAAAATTTTCGCTATATCATGAAAGAGAAAAAAATATTTGTTCAAGAAATTCAAGGAAGCCCATGCAGGACAGATCCCAAGAAAAGTCACAAAGACCTATTATAATAAAATTCTCCAAAACCAATGATAAAGAATCTTGCAAGCAGCTCAGGAAAAAAGAAATGTCACCTACAATGGACAAGCAATTAGGCTAAGTTCTGATTACTCAACAGAAACCATGCAGGCAAGAAGGCAATGGGACAGCATATATAAAACACTGAAGGAAAAGAACTTCCAACTAAGAATTCTATATCCAGACAAACTGTCCATTAAACAAGGGTGAAATCAAGAAATTCTCAGACAAACAGAAATTAAGGGATTTTGTGAAAACCAGACCAACCCTACAAGAAATGCTTAAGGAAGACCTTCCAACAGACAACCCACAACAGAGAACAACAAATTAAAATCAGGGCACTTGACCTCAACACTTAAAAACCAAATCAGAAATAAATGCTCAAAATAAGCTCATAAAATATTGTACACAAAGACACAAGGGAGTCAATCTACAGACGACAACTGTAATAAAGGAAACAGAGTGAATAAAAGTTCTAATTACAAAATTCCAAATGGAGAGGTAGACAGGATAATGTCCTTATAGAACAGACTGTTCCAAAATTAAAGAGACAAGAATTCACTCCAAGGTAACCACAATGAAAATTAACAATCCCCCTAAGCAAACCCAGAAAAAAGGAAAACATATGAGATTAGTAAGCACAAAACCAACAATAAAAAAGAAAAGAGAAGAAACACTTGATAACAAAATGAACTCGGCACAGAAAACTATTTGGACCAAGGAAATATTCAACAACACGACAAAAAACACAATAGAATGACAACAATCAACTTATACCTATCACTAATTACACTCAATGTGAATGGACTAAATGCACCAGTCAAGAGAGAGAGAGAGAGAGTGGCAGGTTGGAAAAGAAAAGAAGAGTCATTGATATGCTGCCTACAAGAAACCCACCTCAGACACAAAGATAAAAATAAATTAAAAGTTAAGGGGTGGAAAAAAATATACAAGCCAATGATAAGCAAAAAAGAGGAGGAGTGGCAATATTAATTTCTGATAAAATAGATTTCAAGGTGTAAAACAGCATAAGGGACAAAGAAGGGCATTATATTATGCTAAAAGGTCATGGCAATATTAATTTCTGATAAAATAGATTTCAAGGTGAAAAACCGCATAGGAGACAAAGAAGGGCATTATACGATGCTAAAAGGGTCAACTGACCAAGGAGACATTACCATAATAAATATCTATGCACCTAATGAAAGTGCTCCAAAATATGTGAAGCAAATATTAATTGAATTGAAAGGGAAAACAGACAACTCTACAACAGTAGTAGAAGACTAAAACACAACACTTTCAAGAGTGACAGATCAATTAGAAAAAAACTCAACTCAACAAAGATACAGAAGAGCTGAACAAAAGAATCAACCAAATCGACCTCATAGATACATACAGAGCACTCCACCCAACAAAAGCACAATTCACATTCTTCTCCCATGCACATGAATCATTCTCCAGAATAGATCATCTTAGGACATAAAACAAGCCTCAATAAATTCAAAAACATTGAAATACTATAAAGCATCTTCTCAGATTACAATGGTATAAAATTAGAAATTAATAATAGGAAGATCAAGGAAAAAATCCTAAATATGGGGAAGTTGAATAATATACTGCTCAAAAGATACATCTTACCAAAACCTAAGGGACACAGTGAAAGCAGTACTCAGAGGTCAACTTATAGCAATAAATGCACACATCAAAAAAGAGGAAAGAAACAAAATCAACGTTTTAACTCCACAACTCCAACAAGTAGAAAAAGAGTAACAAAAGAAACCTACAGTATCTAGAAGTAAGGAAGTAATAGAGATCAGAACACAAACAAAAAAATGAAACAGAAAAAAAAATGGAGAAAATCTACAAACAAGAAGCTGGTTCCTTGAAAAGATCAATAAAATTGATAAACCACTGGCAAATCTAAACAAAAGAAAAAAGATGCAAATAAAAAGAATAATAAATGAAACAGGTGACATCACAACAGAAATAACTGAAATAAAGATGTTGACAGAATGTTATCAAGAACTGTACTCGAAAAGATTCGAGAACCTAGAAGAGATGGACAAGTTTCTAGAAACACAAGGCCTACCTAAACTATCCCAGTCAGAGATAGAATACTTGAACAGACACATAACAAAGGAAGAAATTTAGCAGGTCATAAAAAAACTTCCCACAAGAAAAAGTCCTGGCCCTGATGGCTTCACTGGGGGATTTTTACCAAACAATCAGGGAAGAGTTGACACCTATACTACTCAAATTATTCCAGAACATAGCAAAGGATGGAATACTTCCAAATTCATTTTATGAAGCAAGCATAAGACTGATACCAAAACCAGGTAATAACACCACTAAAAAAGAGAACTACAGATCAGTATCTCTCATGAATATAGATGCAAAAATCTTCAACAAAATCCTAGCCAATAGAATCCAACAACATATTAAAAAAATAATACATCGTGACCAAGTGGGTTTCATACCTGATATGCAAGGATGGCTCAACATCAGAAAAACAATCAATGTAATCCACCACATGAACTAAATAAAAGAACCATATGATCATATCAATAGACACAGAAAAAGGCATTTGATAAAATCCAACACCCATTCCTGTTCAAGACTCTCAGTAAAACAAGGATAGAAAAGAAATTCCTCAACATAATAAAGGGCATATAACCAAAGCCAATGGCCAACATTATTGTTAACGGAGAAAGACTCAAAGCAATCCCTTAAGAACGAGAACCAGACATTGATGCCTTCAATCATCACTTCTACTTAACATCATACTGGAAGTCCTAGCCAGGGCAATAGGGCAAGAAAGAGAAATAAAAGGCAGCCAAATTGGCAAAGAGGAAGTAAAGCTAAGTCTATTGGTGGATGACATGATCCCATAAATAGAAAACCCAAGAGACTCAGCAAAAAATTACTGGAGCTCACAGAAAGGTTCAGCAAAGTGGCAGGATACAAGGTCAACATACAAAAATCAGTTGGACTCCCCTACACCAACAAAGAGACCTCTGAAAAAGAAATAAGGGAAACAATGCCATTTACAACAACTAACAAAAAGATAAAATATCTAGGAATAAATCTTACCAGAGATACACACACAAAAAAAAAAAACCTCACTGCCCTCAAGTGTGAGCCAACTTACAGAAACCCCTTCTTGAAGATCACTGCGGAAGTAGATTGCCCCATCTTCCTTCCGAGCAGTGTTGGTGGGTTTCAACCACCAGCCTTCTGGTTAGCAGTCAAATGTCTTAGGGACTACGCCACCAGAGCACCTAGAGACAAGAAAGACCCTATTAAAAAAAAAAAAAAAAAACTATAAAACACTACTACAAGAAACTACAAGGAATCTACATAAATGGAAGAAACTGCCTTGTTCATGGATAAGAAAACTGATATTGTAAAAATGTCAATACTATACAAAGCAATCTGCACATTCAATGCAATCCCAATCCAGATACCATCCACATTTTTTAAGGACATGGAAAAACCAATTACTAATTTCATATGGAAAGGAAAGAGACCTCATATAAGCAAAGCACAACTGAAGAAGAAAGGCAAAGTGGGAGGTTGCACACTCTCAGATCTCAAAACCTACTGTACAACCACAATAGTTAAAACAGTGTGGTACTGGTACAATGATAGACCAATTGAACAGAATCAAAAACCCCGAAATAGACCCATCCATCTATGGACAGCTGATCTTTGACAAAGAACCAAAACCCATTAAATGGGGGAGAGATACTGTCTTTAACAAACGGTGCTGGCAAAATTGGATAACCACCTGCAGAAAAAATGAAACAAGACCCATATCTCACCCCATACACAAAAACGAACTCAAGTTTAAAGACTTAAATTTAAACCTGAAACTACAGAGCTCATCAAAGATAAAATAGGGACAAATCTAGGGGGTCCTAGTTTACAATACAAATAAACTATCAAGCATAACCCAGAATGCACAGAAGGTGGAAGAGAAATTACATGACTGGGACCTTTTAAATATTAAATTCTTATGAGCATCAAAAGAATTCTCCAAGGGCAACGTACCAAATGTGAGTGATCAACACAGTAGCACTGAGAAAGAGGAAGACATAGAGAGGTACATGGGAGGTACAGACAACAAAGATGATACCTTTTGCACATACAGTACTGCATTGTCAGTGAAGGCAAACATAGTTATACAGATGGATAGATGGGTGGACAGGCTGAACTATTAGGTATGTCTATGAAGGGGGAAGTGTACACAAGAACATATATAGGTTTGGCAGACAATGGTCCTATAAGTGTATTTGTATGATCTGAATTCCCAGGTATATAGTAGAGCTGACAACGAACAAGGTTGTAGTCATTTCTTGGTCACAGACAGCAACCCAGAGAGACTGAGTATTTGAACCTGTGGGTTTGGGACCACAGTCACAGGGGACATCAAGTTCAATTGGCATAACATACTACACAAAACATTGTTCTACCTCCTACTTTGGCGAGTAGTGACTGGGATCTAAAAAGCTTGCAAGCAGCCTTCTAGATGCAATGATATGGGTCTCTCCACATCCAGAGCAAAGAAGAATTAAGAAAACCAAAGATTCATGGAAAAAATTAGTCCTAGAGAATGGTACATCATGCAATCCGCAGCCTATACAATTATAAGACCAGAAGAACTAGATGGTGCCCAGCTACCACTGTCAACCACTCAGAGGGGGATCTATGTAGGAGACCCTGGATAGAGAGGGAGAACAATGTGGAACAAAACTCAAAAGCATTTGGTAAAAAAAAAAAGGGGGGACCAGGTTTGCTGGTTTGATAGAG
>NW_006922205.1:157721-165686 GCF_000298275.1 Orycteropus afer afer
GGGTTTGAACCACCAGCCCTCTGGTTACCAGTCAAGTGCCTTAGGCACTATGTTACCATCAAAACAACAATGAGATATCATCTCACCCCAGCAATAACAGCAAAGTTCAACAAGATAGAAAATAACAAATGCTGGAGAGGTTGAGGAGAGACTGGAACTCTCATACACTGTTGTTGGGAAGGTAAAATACTAAAACCATTGTGGAAAATGGTATGGCATTTCCTTAAGAAACTGAAAATAGAAATACCATTTAAACTAGCAATTCCATTACCAGAAATATATCCTAAAGAGGTGAGAGCCAGGACATGAACAGACATATGCACACCCATGTTCATCGCAGCATAATTCACTATTGTAAAGAGATGGAAACAACCTAAATGCCCATCAACAGCTGAATGGATAACCAAATTATGGTACATTCACACAATGGAATCTATGCTACATTAAAGAACAATGAAGAATAAGCAAATCATCTCACAATCTGGACATTATGCTGAGTGAAATAAGTAATCACAGGACAAATGCTGTATGAGCCCATTATTGTAAAAAGTCAAGGAAGGGTTTGCTTAGGGAAGAGAACTCACTTTGTAGGTTACCAGGGATGGGAGGGAAGGAGAGGGAAAATTTTCAGACTAGTTGGGGCCACACGGTGAGTTAGGTAAGGTGAGATATGTTATGGAAAAAGTATGTGACCAGCATGATACCACTGGGGAAAGGGAGGACATTGAATTGTGCACATAAGATATATACAACAGAAGCTAATACCAGTATATTCACAACACTGCATTACCACTAACACCAAACTACACCAGGCTACAGATAAATGCATAGAGAACTGAGAAGATCAGATGGGAGTCAGCAAACAGTAATATACTGTAGACCAATGATAGTTTTAGCTGAGGATAATCTTGCACAGACACCAGTGATACAAAATAACCACAATCACTACAGAAGTAACAGAAGACAGACTTGGTGTAATCCCTCAAAGACACCCAAACACCTTGAGAGGAAACCATCAGGCCTGCCAACTAAGGACTATAGTACTGGGGGACACCAGGCTCACTGGCACAACATAATACATAAAAATCTTGTTCCTCAGCCTACTTTGGTGAGTAGCAACTGAGGTCTTAAAAGCTTTCAAGCCAGCCATCTAAGATGCAGTTAATGGTCTCCTCTCATCTGAACCAAAAAAGAGTGAAGAAAATCAAGGGCATTTGGAAACAATCAGCCCTAGGATATGATGGACCTCAAAACCAGAAGAACTAGATGGTGCTCAGCTACCAATCCCAGCCACTCAGGAAGGGATCAAAACTGGAGATCCTGGATAGAGTGGGAGGAAAAATGTGGAACGAAACTCAAAAACACAATAACAACCAGAATTACTGGTCAGATGGAGTCTGGTTGGACCCCCAAGACTATGGCCCTGTGATACACTTCAGGTCTGGGATAGGACTCACTCCCAAAGACTGGCTCTCATCCCAACAGTACAATGAGTTACATGCAGAACACTCAACCCAGGGCAATGCACCCAGCTACTCTACGGAGATATACCCCTTGGAGCAGTCAGCCATGGGGCACCAGAGGGGCAGCATTCACATGGAGGGGAAAGCTGGACAGGCAGAAGTGCATAACTAAGAAGGGCACAAGGATGGAGAGTGACAGGGAAGGGCAAGGAGGAGAGTGGGTTAGGGTAGAGGATGGTAATCAGGGAGTAAAACCAAACGTACATGAACTGTTGAATGTAAAACAAATTCTGCTCTGTAAATTTGCAACAAAGAACAGTTAAAAAAAAAAAAAAAAAAAAAAGGTTCCCCCCCCTGGTATGGATTGAACTGTGTCCTCCAAAAATATGTGTTGTAAATCCAACCTCTATGCCTGTGGTATAATATATTTAGTAATGGATTGTCTTTGTTATGTTAATGGGACAGGATTAGTGTATGGTTTATCTTGAGTCAATCTTTTATAAGACATGGAAAAAACAGATTAAAAGATGCAAACAAGCAGAGATGGGGGAAGAGTGATGTGAAGCCACATGAAGATCTCCAAGGAATCAGGAAACAGAAGCTGACGAGACAAGGACCTTCCCTAGAGCTAATAGAGAAAGAAAGCCTTCTCCTAGAGCTGGTGCCCTGGATTCAGACTTCAAACTTGCTCAACAAGAATAAATTTTTGTTTGCTAAAGCCATTCATTTTTGGTATTTCTGTTATAGCAGCACTAGAGGTTTACTCCCCCTAGATAACAACGAAGATAATTTAGCACCTCCATTCAAGACTACAAGGCAGGAAAATCTTTCCGTCACTTTTAAGAGGCTCCCCTGTTCAGAGTCCAAGTAAACATGAGTGCCAGGTGGAACCACGCAGTGAAACAGGAACAGTGAACTGGCTCCCTGAAACTAGGACAACAGAAAGAGGAACTTTACTTTTGCTGACTGTCTGCTACTTCAAAGTCTTAATATGTTTTTGGAGGCAGTCAGGGAAAGAAATCCACAGGGAGAAACCAGTCTCTTCTCAATCCAACAAAACTGAACACAAAAAAGAAAGAAAAAGAAGAATCCATAATAAAACAAATCTATTGGAACTTAATGATATAAACAACAAGGCGACTCTTTGAGGGTCCATATACCAAAACCAAACCCACTGTCATCCAGTCCATTCTAACTTATAGTGACCCTAGAAGACAGAGTAGAACTGTCTCATGGGGTTTCCAAGGCTATAATCTTTATGGAAGTAGACTGCCACCATCTTTCTCCTGCAGAGCAATTGGTGAGTTCTAACTGCTAACCTTTCAGTTAGAAGCCAAGCACTTCGCCACCAGGGTTCCTCACATACCTATTAGAATATGTTAAAAGAAAAAATACTGATGGTACCTGTATTAGTATCCTATTATCAATGTAACAAATTACCCAGAGACTACCGCACTGAGATGATTTTCAAACTCTGAACGAACACTAATCCCTGAGATCATCTCATAGACAAATAACAAATTAGCTAAAAAAAAAAAAAAAAATGAGTATCACCAGTAAGTATTGTGCTCCTTTTTAAAAATCGCCTATTTGAGACCAAATGGTGAACAATTACTTTAAAACAAAGAAGAGAAAGTAAGAGGGCAAGGAAACTAGATTAATGAAAACGAAACAACCAGAATAGATGTATTGAGGCTGTTCATGAACTGAAGAATGTAACCAATGTCACTGAACACATGTAGAAACCATTGACTGGGAACTTAAACTGCTATATAAATCTTCACATAAAACATTATTTAAGAAATAAATAAAAGTATGGGAACTACAGGGTGAAGACAACAAAAAGCAATGAAAGTAGGACCTTTGTTTGCAGAAATCACCTTAAATGTAAACAACTTAAACTCTCCATTTAAAGGCAAAGAGTGGCAGAAGAGATAGACAAAATGATCCATCCCCAATGCTGTCTACAAGAAACACATCTTAGGCTTCAAGATACAAACAGACTGAAAGTGAAAGGATGGAAAAGAGTATTTCATGCAACTGGTAACCAAAAGAAAGAAGAAGTGGCTATATGGCTTTCTTACAAATTAGATTTAAGTCACAAGCTCTTAATAAGAAATAAAGTATCACATAATAATATAAGGGTCAATCCATCAACAAGACATAACAATTATAAATATATATGCAGCTAACATCACTGCTTCAAAATATATGAAACAAATAATAACTGATCTAAAAGCAGTATAAGACAACTCCACAGTAATAGTTGAGAACTGCAATACACCACTTTCAAACCTGGAAAGAATATTTAAAAAGAAGGTAAGTAAGCACAAAGAGAACATAACACCATAAACCAGCTAGACCTAATGGAAGTATATAGAACACTCCTCCTAACATCATAACAATACACATTTTTCTGTGGTGCACAAAACAAATCTCAACAAGTTCTTTAAAACTGAAATTATACAAAGTCATCTTCTCCAACCACAAAAGAATATTAGAAATAAATAGAAAGAAAACTAGATAATACACAAATACACAGAAATTAAACAATACATTACTAAACCATCAAAGAGTCGAGAAGTCAAAAGAGAAATTAAAAAGTACTTGAAATTAAACATAAATGGAAACACAAAACTTAGGAGGCAGCAAACGTGCTCCTCAGATGGAAATGTATAGCAATAGATGCCTACATGATAAAAGTAAAGTATCAAAGCAATAGTCTTCCTCTACAACTTGAGAAAACAGAAAAAGATGACCAAGCTAAACTGAAAGCTACCAGAATAAAGGAAATAACAAAGATCAAAGTATAACAGACAATAGAAAAAAACAGAAAATCAAGAACACTAGAAGTTCATTCTTTGAAAAGATCAATAAAACTGACAAACTTTTAGCTACGCTGAAAAAGGAAAACATGTAAATAACTAAAACAAGAAATGAAACTGAAGGCATTACAACTGACCCTACAGAAGTAAAAAGGATCTCGGATCTCTAGAGAAGCAAAGCAATGAATCATATACATAAATATATACAGACAAGCCATTTTTCAAAGAAATTGCTCACACAGTGTGGCAGCTGGCAAGTTCAAATCTATGAATCAAGCATCAAGTTGGAGACTGCTCTTGACTCAACATGCTTGCAAGGACTGACAAACCCAAAATCTGCAGCATAGGTGACAGGCTGTTGGCTCAGGTCCAAAAACTGTAAGTCCAAGGACAATGAAACAGATACAGGATCAAGCAAGAGCTTTCCAGAACATCCACAGATACTGGATGCAGGGGGAAACTCCCCTTCCAACTGATTGGCTGCTCCTATTGTTAGAGATATGCCATGCCATCTTGTATGGCTCTTCTGGGTTCTTCTTCATTCCCTGCTGCCCCACCCAAGGTCGTAAGTCAGTTAAAGGAAGTCGAAACTGAGCTTCCTGCAAGGAGCGAATTTTAAAAGGCAACATAGCCTCTGACAGGTTAAGACCTCTTCCCACAGCTCTGATGTACAACCTCCTAACCCCAGGTTTATATAAGACCACCCGCTCCCCTGCTCATCCTCTCTTCTTCTCTTCTTCCCTTCTTCCTCTTTCTTTCTTCTTCTCTTCTTCTTCTCCTCTTCTTCTTCTTCCTCCTCTTCTTCTTCTGTCCTTCCTCAGTGCAGGCGCCCTTTCGCCTCTTTAATAAAATCTCTTGTCAGGTACCCTGGTGTGTGGCGTGGTCATTGAGTGCTGATGGAGCTCTAACACCTACCATATCACAAAAGGGAGGATGATTATATAATATCTCCCACACCACTGAGAATGATGGCCTTAACCATCACAGGGTCATAACAGAATACTATGAACATCTATCTATACTTCAACAGAATACTATGAACATCTATCTATACTTCAACAGATCACTATAACAGACATGACATAGCCAAATTGCTAAAAGCACATAACCTATCTAAACAGATTCAACAGGAAGAAGAAAATTTCAATAGAGATCAAACCAGTAATTTTAAAAAATCTTGAAAAAGAAGGTCCTACACCAGATGACATCACTGAGAATTCTACCATTTAGAGAAGAATTGACACCAATCTGGTTCAAACTCTTACAAAAAGTAGATGCAAAAACAGCAAGGAGGACACATGTTCTGACCTCCTCTAATCCCACAAGTGGAGGACAGGATGACCAGCAGTAACCGAAGGCCTATTACTGCAAGGCCGGACATGCTGCCTCCCTCCAGCCCTTTCTCCAACCATTCCTCCCAAAGCACCCACCACCTCTCTCCTGGGTTCGAAAATTCACTGCGGTGGCCACACAGAGCTCACAGATTATGGGGTCTATTAGGGAAGCACCACAGGCTACAATTCTAGTTTAGGAAAAATCGCTCAGTCTCTCTCCCAGCCCACCATCCCTCGGCCAGCAGTCTTTCACAGTCTCTTTCCCAGCAGCACTGGTCCCTCGGTGTCTCACTCAGCAACGCATGTCTCTTGCGTGTCTTTCCCAGCAGCACGTGTCTCTTTCAGCAGCACATCTTCCTCCACCAGCGATCAGAGAGAGTTCTGCCTCCAGGAGGCCTCCTTTTGAGCCCGGCAGGGTGTTCAAACTAGCCAATTATAGCATCAGAACTCTAAGCACCTGAGAGAGAGTGGGCACCTCCTAAAACATTGTTTTGTGCCACTCCCAACAGAAATACTCCAGGTGGACACCTTCAGCAATCAGGAGCTCCTCAGTTGCTCATAGCAAATGCCACCTTGGAGTTTACAAAGACTTATGGGTAGAAAAGCCACACAAAGTAATTTACTATACTGCAGTAGAAGAAGGAATACTGTCTAACACTTCCTATGAAGCTACCATTGCACTGATGACAAAGGCAGACAAAGAGACCACGAGAAAACTACAAATAATATCTCTTGTAAATACAGATGTTAAAATTCTCAACAAAACACTAGGGAATAAAATATCTAAAAGTATATTAAAGAATTATATACTGTGAACAAGAAGGATTTATTCCAGGAATGGACAGATGGTTCAACATTAGAAAATCAAACAATGCAATATACCACAACAAAGGAAAAGAATCACATGATCATCTCTATGAGTGCAGAAAAGCCATCGAAAAGGAGTTCTGGCAAGATGGCGAACTAGGCAGAAAGACTGCACAGACCCTCTTCAACAAAGAAAAGGGAAACCAATTAACACAGACACAGAAGATAATCTTGGACTCCTGAGCCTTGAAGGGAAGGATTTAGAAATGGACTAAACCCCAACTAGCAGAAGAATTTGCATGAAAATACCAAAAAACCAGACATATGGAGCTGCGGTCTGGCAGTGATCCTGAGCTATCCTGCTGGCACAGACAGCTTGGAGACTCCCGAGTGGTGGTAGGACTTAAAAATTAACCTAAAAATCAACCGGCTAGCCAGGGACTGCACAGAGAACTGTGCACGGTGGCAGGTAAACAAACAGAGAAGGAGAAGAGAAAGGTGGGCTGAGCTGGGGACTTTTGCCGGTCCGAACGGTGCCGCCATTATGTAGCGTAAAAAGGGGCTTGACAATTTTGGATATTTAAAGAGACAGCACTCTCACAGATTCCTGTGGTGGTAGGACTTAAGAATTAACCTAAAAAGCACCCTGCTAGCCAGGGACTACACGGAGAACTGTGCACGGTGGCTGGGGAACAAACAGAGAAGGTGTAGAGAAAAGTGGGCTGAGCTGTGGACTTTAGCTGGTTTGGAGGGTGCCGCCATTTTGAAGGTTTAAAAAGCAGATTGACTATTTTGGATATTTAAAGAGACAGAGCTCTAGCACATTCCTGGGGCTTAAGAACACGTTCTGCTTTCCAGTAACCCCAAGGACACTCAGGATCTGCAAGACTGACAAGTTTTTTGAAGGTTATTCGATTGTAATTTGTGTCTAATTGAGTAGGAGACAACAACAGTCCCCATAAAACACAACTACAACCACACCTCCTGCAACTTCACTTACTGAGTGACAGCCATTACCTCCTTCTCCACCAACGGGCCAATGATAAAAAACCACCAAGAAGAGCCAAAATCACCCTTGACTGCTCTTCAAAAACAGTTAACAGAGATCTAAATACAACAACGCCACGATGCCTCGGAGACAACAGACAATCACAGTCCACACAAAGAAGCAGAATAAAGTGATAGAAACAAGGGAGCAGGATAAAGACCCAGAACACATCCCTGAGGAAGAAGCAGCATTGGAACGCTCTGATAAGGAATTCAAAAGAATTATATTTAGTTATCTTCAAAGGATTGAGAGACAGACCAAAGAAAACACAGAAAAAACCTTAGAAGAAAATACAAGAATAAAATGACAAAATAAATGAAAAATTGGAAATGGTTCTAAATCTACAGATAGAAATACAGAAGATTAATACTAAATTGTCAGAAATAGATAACACATTGGAAGGGCACAGGGTAGAACTTATCCAATGGAAGGCAAAATTAATGAGATTGAAGACAAATACCTGAAAACCTCTTTGGAAAGGGATCAAT
>NW_006922205.1:167670-169334 GCF_000298275.1 Orycteropus afer afer
GCTGCCCTTCAGGTCTGGAATTGAACCCACACCTATGGTTTCCAGCCAAACAGAAGACAGGCATATGAGTTGAACATTTACCTGAGGTAGATACACTCCTTGGAGAGAACAATCATTGAGAAAGAAGGGCTGCCTATATACAGGGAGACAGCTCAGGGGGCAGGAGTGCATGGAGGGATGGACACTGGAAAGAGGTAACTATGGGGAGGAAATGGGAGGGGAGCTGTTGCATTGTGGTAAACTGTGGTCAATGTCATGAGACAAAGTATATGTAACCTAGTATATGGAAAGTGAATTTGCTCTGTAAATCTTCACCCAAATCACAAAAAATAAAAAAAGAAATTGCCCCATGTAGTAGTTCACATTTGAAGTCTAAACAAATGTCAAAAATTCAATACCACAAGTAGGAAAAAAAAAAAAAAAGAAAAGAAAAGCCATTGAAAAGAATCCAACCCCCCTTCTTAATAAAAGCCCTCAAAACGATAGGAATAAAAGGAAAATTCCTCATTATGGTTAAGGGGATTTGTGAAAAATCAACAGCCAATACTGCACACAACAGAGAAAAATTGGGCAGCTTCCCCTTGAAATCTGAGACAACGATGCCCATGATCACCACTCATATTCAAAATTGTACTGGAAGTACTACAGATTAACAGGCAAGAAAAAGAAATAAAAGGTATCCAAATCTAAAAGGAAGCAATACTACTATCTCTATTTGCAGATAACATGATCCTATACGTAGAAAATTCCATCTTTGCAAATGATACATATATCTGATAAGAATATGTTGTTAGGTACTGTCAAGTTGGTTCTGATTCATAGCAGTCCTAAACACAACAGAACAAAACACTGCTCAGTTCTGTGCCAGCCTCACAATCCCTGCTATACCTGAGCTCATCATTGCAACCACTGTGTCAATCCATCTCATTGATGGCCTTCTCCTTTTTCATTGACCCTCCACATTACCAAGCATGATATCCTTCTCCAGGAAATGGTCCCTTCTGATAACATGACCAAAGTAGGAGAGATGAAGTCTGGCCATTCTCAGTTCCAGATGCACTTCCTCCAGGACAGATCTGTTAGTTTTTCTTGCAGTCCATGGTACCTTCACAACTCAAAACCATCAACTCTTCTTCTGTCTTCCTTATTCACTGTCCAGTTTTCCCATGCATATGAAGTGACTGGAAATACCATGGCTTGGGTTAAGTGCACCTTAGTCTTGAAGGAGATACCTTTGCTTTTCAGCACTTGAAAGAGGTCTTTTGCACTAGATTTCCCCAGTGCAATATATCCTCCGATTTCTTGACTGCTTCTTCCATTGGTGTTGATTATGGAACCGTAATATGAAGGTCTTGACAACTTCAATCTTTTCTCCACTTATCATGATGTTGCTTATTGGTACAGTTGTGAGGATTTTCATTTCCTTGTGTTGAGATGTAATCCATACTGCAGATGTAGTTTTTAAATCTTGATGAAGATTAATCTTGATGAGTAAGTACTTTAAGTCATCTTCACTTTCAGCAAGCAAACTTAATGGGTATTCCGTCAATTCCCAGTTGTTCTCCCAGCCTTGTTCTTCACCAATTCTTTCAGTGCAGCTTCAATTTCTTTCTTTAATACCATTGGTTCTTGATCATATGCCCCCTCTGGAAATGGATGAACAT
>NW_006922205.1:169434-179450 GCF_000298275.1 Orycteropus afer afer
TCCTCCTTCATCTTCTTCTTCTTCATTTTTAAATTGTGATTTGGGTGAAAGTTTACAGAGCAAATTCACTTTCCCATACATGTTGTCTCATAACACTGACTACAATTTACCAGAATGCAACAGCTCCCCTCCCACTTCTTCCCCACAGTTACTTCTTCCCTGTGTTTTTCCCTCCATGCACTCTTGCCCCCTGAGCTATGTTCCTGTGCATATACAATCCTTCTATTCTCCTGAGATTGCTCTCTCCAAGGAGTGTATCTACCTAGTATAAATGTTCACCTCATATGCCTGTCTTTTGTTTGGCAGAAAGTCATAGGAGTGGGTTCAATTCCAGACCTGAAGGGCTGCTAGGGGCCATAGTCTCAGCGGTTCCACCAGGCTCTATCAGACCAGCAAACCTGGTCCTTTTTTTTTTTCCCAAATGATTTTGAATTTTGTTCCACATTGTTCTCCTTCTCTACCGATGATCTCCTATATAGATCCCTCTCCAAGTAGTTGACAGTGGTGGCCACGTACCATCTAGTTCTTCTGGTCTCATAGTCATATAAGTTGAGGATAACATTGGGTTTCCGAGGCAGTTATCACTACAGAAGCAGATTGCCCAACCTTCCTTCTGAGGAGTGGCTGGTGGGTTTAAACTGCCACCCTTCTGGTTAGTAGTCAAGTGCCTTAGGCACTATGCTACCAGATCTCATTCAGATGACATATAGCACTGGGAAAATCGGCTGCAAAGGACCTCTTTCAAGTGCTAAAGAGCAAAAATGTCTCCTTGAGGACTAAGGTGCACCTGACCAAAGAAAAACTGATGCTTTTGACCTGTGGAGTTGGCGAAGAATGCTGAAAGTACTGTGGAGTGCTAAAAGAACTAATAGGTCTGCCCTGGAGGAAGTACAGCCAGAAGCAAGAATGGCCAGACTTCGTCTCACATACTTCAGTCATGTTGTCAGAAGGGACCATTCCCCAGAAAAGGATGTCATGCTTAGTAAGGTAGAGGGTCAACGCAAGAGGGGAAGGCCCTCAACGAGATGGATTGACATGATGGCAGCAGCGATGGGCTCAAGTATAGTAAGGATCATGGATCAAGTGGTGTTTCGTTCTGCTATGCATAAGGTGACTATGAGTCAGAGATGACTCAACAGCACCTAACGACAACAGGGAGGATACTCAAATAGCCACTGGAGTGCAGTGAATTGCTTAAAATAGCCCTTATATCCCTACTCCTCCATTTTGTGATGCACTGTAAATCTCAGTCTCTGTGCCTGTTTAGGGTGGGATGTATCTTGCTTCCCATCTTGTTGGAGAGTATGACTCAAGTCACCACCCTTAGTCTCCTTCAGGGTTGACATGTGAATGTTCTTGGAAAGTTCATTCCTGCATTTGGTTGGTCATCATTTCACCCCTGGACTTGAGACAGCAGCCAGTCATATGACCCACCAATTTGGGTTCACCAGCCCATGCAACCATGGAAGTGAGGATAATCCTCCACACCTACACATGAACTTGACACTTGCCAGCCTCCCAGCCTCCATTGTGTGAGCCATTTCCTTGGCAGTTTGTGAGTTCTGTGAGATAGTACAGCAAAATACAGAGCCCTAAGACAGGAGGGAGAGTACTAAACAGAGGAGGAGTTTATGTTAGAGATGATGGAGAAGTATAGCAGCTTAGAAAAGCTGGACATTTGGGACAACATTAAACCTCTGCCTCATAGGGACCACCTTTGTGCTGAGCCTTCTAAAAGAAATTTCAGCAGCCGCCAAACACATGTAAAGATTTTCAATGTTATTACCATCAGAGAGATGGAAATCAAAACCACAATGAGATACTATTTCACTCCCCCTTGGATAATTAAGGGCCTCTGTTGGCATTGTGCCTAGGGCATTTGAGTGCTAACCAGAAGGTTGGTGGTTCAAACCTACCAACAGCTCCATGGAAGGAAGATGGGCCAACTTACTTCTGCAAAGATTCACTGCCTTGGAAACCCAATGGAGGTTGCTATGAGTCAGAATTGACTCCATGCAATGGTTTGTTTGTTTGTTTGTTTTCTTTTTTAGGATGACTAAGATAAAAATACAGCAAATAACAATTGTTTGCGAGGATGTATGGAAACTGGAACCCTTACCCACTGCTGGTTGGAATATAAAATGGAAGAGCCACTGCAGAAAACAGTATGATAGCTTCTAAAAAAGCTAAAAATAGAACTACCACATGACCCAGCAATTCCACTCACAGCTATATTCACAAAATATTTAAAAGTAGAGACTACAACAAATACTTGTACATCAATACTCATAGCAGCACTATTCACAATAGCCAATAAGTAGAAACAACCTAAAGGACCATCAATGGATAAATGCATAAATAGTAGAATACAATACACACACACACACACACACAGTAGAATACTACTCAATCAGTAAAAGTAATGAAACCTTGATACACACTACAATATGGATGGAGCTTGAACACATCATGCTGAATAAAATAAGTCAACTATAAAAAGACAAATATTATATGATCTTACCTATACAAAAAGAAAAGGCATATGTATAGAGACTAAACAAGGAGCTCTGGTGGAGCAGTGATTAAAGCATTCAGTTGCTAACCAAAAGGTTGGCAGTCCAAACCCACCAGCTGCTCCAGGGAGAAAGAAAAGGCAGTGTGCTTCCATAAAGATTTACAGTCTTAGATACCCTATGGGGCAGTTCTATTCTGTCCTGAAGGGTCACTAAGATTAGAATTGAGTTGATGGAAGTGGGTTGGGTTTGGTGTATAGAAACTAAAGTGTATTAATAGTTACCAGGGGCAAAAAAGAAGGAGAATAGATGGGTTACTACTTCTGGAGTACAGAGTTATGGTATACAGTGATAGAAAAATCAAACTGATTAAGGGTAGAGAGTAGTACAACTGATTACCATAATTGCTGTCAGTATGTTTTTTCCCTGTAAAAGGAGGAATTAGCAAAAGTTGTATAACAGATGTATTTACAACAAAAGAGTAGCTGCTGAAACTGCTCATGTACAACCCAAAATCTCATGGGATTTGTTTGGAGGTTTAGGGTCATTGTTTCACAGAACATCCCAGTTAAATGGCCTAATAATATGTTTAGTGCTTCTGTTCTACGTCCTCATTCACTGTGTGTGATTGGGATCTTAAAAGCTTGCAAGCATTAAGGGGCTATCAAAGCATAATAATTCATCTCTATTCATCTGGAAGAACAGAGAAAGGAGAATCAGAAATACTAGAAGGAAATGGAACATGTAACTACTTGCCTCCACGAGTAACTGCCTCCCCCCTGCCATGAGCTGAGATAAACTGGATGGTGTGCAGCTACCATTACTTAACATTTGAGCAGGGTATATAGGAAAATCCTGAGCAAAAGAGGGCAAATGCAAAACAGAATTTCAAATTCTTTTGGAATCCAACATGCAAGAGTCATGGAGGCTGGATGAACCCCCAAAGAACTACTGCCCTAAATAGTTGCTGTTGAGTAATTCCAATTCATGGCAACCCCATGTGTGTCAGAACAGAACTGCACTCCACAGGGTTTTCAATGACTGATTTTTTTGGAAAGTAGATCTCTAGGACTTTCTTCCCAGGCATCTCTGGGTAGACTCAATCCTCCAGCCTTTCAATTAGCAGACTTCAATTTCCATTTGTATATGTTAATTGTCCAAAACTGGCATTTTCTAGCAGAGATCCATGTTAGTCAATATTTTCACAGCATCTTACCAGGATCTTTCTGATATAAGCAAAAATACTATCATTCTTTTCAATAAACCACAAACAACCCTAAGGAAAAGAAAAGAAAATTACTGCCCTGAGATATTCTTTAAATCTTAGACCAAAAATATGCCTTGAAGTCTTCTTCAAAGCAAACAATAGTTTAGCTTAGTAATAAAATGCTCTCTTGATCATGATGCTCTTTGATTATCTATTTTACATAGGATTAAATCAACAACAGCAATTCAAAAGATTAGATAGGAATATTAAGGGGCAGTGACTTTATGTTAATGAGGGAGGAACAGCTCAGAAAAAGAGGATGAGAAGACTGCCCAACTCAGAGAATATAACCATTATCACTGAATTATTAGGGCTTTGAACCAGTTCATTCTGGCTCAACCCCTTGCTGAGAATTTGCATCTACACTTCAGATATACTGAATCAGAATCTACAGTGTAACAAGATCCCCAGGTAATTCTTATAGATTCCCATGTGACTCTTACTTGCAGATCCTGGGGGCTTGTTGAAATGTAGACATACAGATTCAGTGTATCTGCAGTGGAAACGCAAATTCTCAGTAAGGGTTCAAACCAGAATGAACCAGTTCAAAGTCTTGTGTAGAAACTATTGAATTGGCCTATGTTTTGCTCTGCATTTCTCAGCAACAAGAATTTTAAAAAATAAAAATAAATTTAAAAGATTTTTTTAATAATCACAAAGAATCCACAAAGCTTCTAGAGCTAATACCGGAATTCAGCAAAGTTTCAGGATATAATATCACAAACAAAAAGCAGTTGGGTTTCTATGCATAATCAATAAGAAATATGAAAAGGACAATAAGAAAAAAAAATTTATTTACAATAGTATCTAAGAGAATAAAATCCACGGGAGCAAATTTAACCAGAGATGTAAAAAACTTACACACCAAAAATTATAAAACATTGTTGAAAGAGATAAAGCCTGAATAAATAGAAAGACTTTCCATGTTCATGCACTGGAATACTTAATACAGTCAAAATATCAATACTACTACCCAAGTAGATCTATAGATCCAACAAAATCCTGATCAAAAATTTTAACCACATTCTTCACAGAAATGGAAAAACTAATCCTCAACTTTATATGGAAAGGCAAGAGGTCTCAAATACCCAAATCAATTTTGAAGAATAACAGGCCTCATATTTCCCAACTTCAAAACATATTATACTGCTACAGTAATCAAACAGATTGGTACTGGTTTAATTATAAACACACAGAGCAAGGGAATGGAATTGAGAATCCAGAATACCCATACATCTATGGACAACTTATTTTTGACAAGGGTGCTAAGTACACTCAAAGGGTAAGGCACAGTCTCTTAAGTGGTGCTGGAAAAGTGGATTTCTGCATGCATAAAAATGAAGTAAGACCCATACCGCATACCATACATAAAAACTAATTCAAAAGGGATCAAGGACATGAATGTTAAATCTAAAATCATAAAGAACTTAGAAAAAAAAATGGGAGTGAACCTATGGGACTTAATTTTTATTTTAATGATATTAAACCCAAAAGCAAATGCACAAGCAACAGGAGGAAAAAAAAGATCATTTTGAACCTAATAAAAATACTTACATTGATCAAAAGCTTTATCAATAAAAAGTAAAAAAGACAACCTTTAAGGTGAGAGGGCAGTTGTTGCATTGTGGTAAGTTGTGGTCGGTGTTATGAGACAAAGTATATGTAGACTGCTGTATGACAGGTGAATTTGCTCTGTGGATGTTCACCCAAATCACAATTTAAAAAAAAGACAACCTTTAGACTCTATAAAGGTCCAAAACCCAAGATATATATAAGAGTTCAACTACCTAACAACAACAAAAAATAAATAATCCAACCAAAAAAACAAGCAAGAAAGCAAAGAAGAGTGGAAGAAAAAAAAAAAAGGGGCATTTAGAAGCAAGAAAAAAAAAAAAGGGCATTTAGAAGCAATCAGCCCTAGGACATGATGGTCTTCAAGGTCAGAAGAACTAGATGGTACCTGGCTACGAATGCCAACCACTCAGGAAAAAGATCAAATCTGGAGATCCTGGATAGAGTGGGAGGAAAAACATGGTACAAAATCAAAAAACTCAATAATGACCAGAATTACTGGCCAGATGGAGTCTGGTGAGACCCCAATACTATGGCCCTGGAATACATTCAGGACCTGGAATAAAACCCAGGGACTGGCTCTCAGACCAATAGTTAACAAGATGTACCTCCAGACCACTCAACCCAGGGAGATGCACCCACATAAGCTATGGAAATACATCCCTTGGAGCAATAGACCACGGGGCACCAGAGGGGCAACATTCTCACGGAGGTACTATATGACAGACAAGAGTGCATAACTATGAGAGGCACAGGGGGAGGGTTATTGGGCAGGTAGGGCAGGAGACTGGGTGAGGGTTGGGCATGGTAAATGGAGAGTGAAACTAAAAGCACAGGTAACATTAAATGTAAAACAAACTCTTAAAATAAAAAATAAAAAAGGAAAAAAAAAAAAAAAAAAAAGCAAGGAATTGGGTAGACATTTCACCAAGGAGGATAAGCAAATGACCAACACATACATGAAAGTTGCTCAATGTCTTTAGCCATCAAAGAAGCAAAACAACGCCACAATGAAGCATCACCCCACTCCCTCTAGGATGGATAAAATAAAAAAATGGAAAATAACAAATGTTGGCAAGGATGTGGGGAAACTGGAACCCTTGTCCATTCCTGATGGAAATGCAGCCATCGGAGAAAAGTGTGACAGATCTCAGAAAATTAAAAACAGAACTACCATACTACCATAAATAAACAAGCTCACTGCCATTGAGTCAATTTTGACTCACAGCAACCCCATCGAGTTTCTGAAGCTGTAAATCTCTATGGAAGTAGATTGGCCCATCTTCCTTCCATGGAGTGGCTAGTGGATTTGAACTGCTGACTTTCTGGTTAACAGTCAAATGCCTTATCCACTATACCACCAGAACTCCTTAGAACCACCATATGACCCAGTTAATTCCATTCCTGGTGTTAAATTCCAAGGGATTTAAAAACAGTGACACAAATAGACACATGAACACCAATATTCATTGCACCACTATTCACAACAGCAAAAAGGTGGAAACAAACCAAATGCCCAACAATGGATGAATGAATAAACAAAATATGGTAGGTGCATACATACAACAGAATAAAGCCCAGCCAGAAAGAGAAATGAATTCCTGATACATGCTACAGCATGAATGAACCTTGAAGGCATTATGACAAGTGAAGTGAGTCAACCACAAAAGTACGTATCTTGCAGTATGATCTCACTTATACGAAATGATAGGACTAGGCAAATATATAGTGACCAAAGTTTAGTAGTGGTTATCAGGAGTGGGGTAAAAAAGAGAGAAGGAGCCATCTTTTGGCAAGTAGTGAGTTTCTATTTATGGTGAAGAGATAATTAGCAATGATTAAGAGAAATGGTTTCACAATATGATCCATGTAGTTGATATCATTAAACTATATACCTGACAAAGGGGGAATAGGAAATGTTGTATTATATATATTTCTACCAAAAGGCAGCTGCTGATACTATCTCCTGAAGGGATTTATTTTCTTGGTTTGGAGATTTAGGGTAATGTTTGCAAGGAACATTCTAATCAATTAGCCCAATATTAATGTTTTTTTTATTTTAATATTTCATTGTGCTTTTGGTGAAGGTTTAGATACCAGTTTAAGTTCTTATTCAACAATTTCCATATAAATTGTTGAGTGACAATTGTTATAATCTTCACAATGAGTGGATATTCTCATTATTTCTGTCCTGGTTGTTCTGTTTCCATTAATCTAGTTTCCTTGCCCCCTTAACATCTCATCTTTGTTTTAAAGTAATTATTGATGATTTACTCTCTTACAGATGATTTTTCTAAAAGGAGCAGAGTGTTGATGGATGTCATTTTTTGTATTTTATGACTCACCCTGTTATTTAGCGAAAAAGTAAAATCTGAGGCTAGTTTCAGTTCAAAGTTTAAAGAGTATCTCAAAGCAACAGTCTTGGGGAGTCCTCCAGTCTCAATCAGTCCAATAAGTGTAGGTTGTTTAAGAACTGAGGTTCTCACTTCTGGTAAGATGGAGGAACAGGCAGACAAGCTACACAGACCCTCTTCAACAAACAAAAGAGAAACCAGTTGACAGAGATATAGAAGACAGTCTTGGAGCCCTGAGCTGTGAAAACAAGTATACAGAAGTGGATTAGGCACCAGCCAGTGGAAAAACCTGAACGAAAAGAGGATCTAAGAATAAGCTCCATTTGCCAAGAACAGCAGGGACATAGGGGAGGCTAACAATGGGAAAGGAGACATATGGTGAGTACATTAACTGCTGCAAACTACTGAATAGAGGAACACAGTACCCTGCTCACTTAGATAAAATCCAAAGAAAACAAAAATCATGGGCAAGTCACTTCAACATACAATCACCACTTAAATATAAACACAAAAATGTCATAATGCCTCAGAGACAATAGAGCATCATAGTGCATATAAAGAAGCAAGGTAAAGCAGGAGAAACAAGGGACCAGGAAACACACCCAGAACACATCCATGAGGAAGACACAGCATTGGATATCCCTGATAAGGAATTCAAAAGAATTATATTTAGGTATCTTCAATGAACTGAGGGACAGATCAAGGAAAACATTGGAAAAATAGAGGAAAACACAGAAAAAACCCTACAACAATTTCGAAAGACAACACAAGACAAAATGATAAAATAAATGAAAAATCAAAAATGATACAAAATCTACACATAGAAATCCAGAAGATTAATACTAAATTTTCAGAAATAGATGAGACATTGAATGGGCAAAGGAGTAGAACTGAATCAATGGAAGACAGAATTAGTGAGTCTGAAGGCAAATATCTCAATATTTCTTTAGAAAGCAATCAATCAGAAAAAGGATCAAACCAAAATGAAGAAAGTCTAAGGTTCATGTGGGATACCATAAAAAGGAATAACCTATGTGTAATCGGAATTCCAGAACAGGAAGAGGAAAATAAAACCACAGAAAAAATTGTCGAAGATTTGTTGGAAGAGAATTCTCCTGGTATGATGAAAAATGAGAATATAGCCATTCAAGAAGTCCAACGAACCCCAAACAGGATAGACCCCAAAAGAAAATCACCAAGACATATCATCATCAAATGTACCAAAACCAAAGACAAAGAAAGAATCCTAAAAGCAGCATGGGGAAAACAAAAAGTTACCTAAAGGGGCAACCAATAAGACTAAGCTCAGATTTCTCGGCAGAAACCATACAGGCGAGGAGACAATGGGATGGTATATATAAAACCCTGAAAGAGAAAAATTTCCAACCAAGAATTATATACCCAGCAAAATTGTCCTTCAAATATGATGGTGAAATTAGGACATTACCAGAGAAGCAGAAATTAAGGGAATTTATTAAAACCAGACCAACCTTACAAGAGATGCTAAAGGGAGTCCTTTGGACGGAGAACCAACAACAGCAAACAACAACTGACCATTAACACAAATGGTGACATAACTCAGAAACAAATACAGCTATGGAAGTATCTAAAGTAAATAAGCCTATAAGATTGTAAACAAGGAGAGTTCCGGCAAGATGGCAGACTAGGCAGAAAGACTGCACAGACCCTCTTCAACAAAGAAAAGGGAAACCAATTAACACAGAAACAGAAGATAATCTTGGACCCCTGAACCTTAAAGGGAAGGATATAGAAATGGACTAAACCCCAACTAGCAGAAGAAGTTGCATAAAAATACCAAAAAAGGAGACCTACGGAGCTGCAGTCTGGCAGCGATCCTCAGCGATCCTGATGGCACAGCACAGACAGCTTGGAGATTCCCGAGTAGTGGTAGGACCTAAGAATTAACCTAAAAGTCACCCTGCTAGCCAGGGACTGCACGGAGGACTGTGAACAATGGCTGGGGAACAAACGGAGAAGGGGAGGAGAAAGGTGGACTGAGCTGTGGACTTCTGTTGGTCCAGAGGGTGCCGCCATTTTGAATGTTACAAGCAGCTTAACTATTTTGGATACTTAAAGAGACAGCGCTCTCCGAGATTCCAGGGGCTTAAGAAGAGATTCAGCTTTCCAGAAACCCCAAGGACACTCCAGACCTGCAAGACTGAAAAGGTGCCACATTCCTCTTGTTACTCTTATACACCACACCCGCTTGGTGAACAGAGGTGCGGTCACCCCCACTCCCACCCACCTTCTGGGCCCACAGGAACTCCATCACAGTCTGTGTGCTCAGAC
>NW_006922205.1:179668-180583 GCF_000298275.1 Orycteropus afer afer
TTTTCTTTTTGCATTTTTCCCATTTTTTTCTTCATTATTTTTCTTCTCTACCTTTTTCTCTTAGTGCCCTATCCCCAGGTATTGCAGGTTTTGTTTTTTCTTCTTCTTTTCCCCTTTTTTCTTTTTTTGGTCACTGTTCCTGTGTGATTACATGGTGTGATTTTTGTCCATGTGCTTTTAGTTTTATGATGGTAATTCAATTGTAATTTTTGTCTCACTGAGTGGGAGACAGCAATAGTCCCCATAAGACACAACTACACCCACACCTCCTGCAACTTCACTTACTGAGTGAGAGCCACAACCTCCCTCTCCACCAACAGGCCAATAATAAAAAACCACCAAGAAGAGCCTGAATCACCCTTACCTGCTCTTCACAAACAGTTAACAGACATCTAAATATAACAACGCCAAGATGTCTCGAAGACAAGAGATCATCACAGTCCACACAAAGAAGCAGGATAAAATGGTAGAAACAAGGGAGCAGGATACCGACCCAGAACATATCCCTGAGGAAGAAGCAGAATTAGAACTCTCTGAGAAGGAATTCAAAAGAATTATATTTAGGTGTATAAAGGATTGAGAGACAGACCAAAGAAAACATAGAAAAAAACCCTGGAGGAATTCTGGAAGAAAATACAAGAACAAAATGATAAAATAAATGAAAAATTGGAAGTGATTCTAAATCTACAGATAGAAATCCAGAAGATTAATACGAAATTGTCAGAAATAGATAACACATTGGAAGGGCAAAGGAGTAGAACTGATACAATGAAAGACAAAATTAATGAGATTGAAGACAAATACCTGAATACTTCTTTGGAAAGGATCAATAAGAAAAAAAATCAAAACAAAATGAAGAAAGCCTAAGGTTCATGTGGGATACCATCAAAAGGAATAACTTACGTGTCATTGGAA
>NW_006922205.1:182898-190402 GCF_000298275.1 Orycteropus afer afer
TCATGAGACAAAATATATGTGAACCGCTGTATGGAAAGTGAATTTGCTCTGTAAATCTTCACCCAAATCACAATAAAAAAATTTAAAAAAAAAAAAAAGATTGTAAACAGGGAACCAGAGATATCAATGGACAAATGAGGACAACTACAAACCAAAAAGAGGGAAATAACTGTGTAGTTACAGAACTTCTAGATAGTAGAGAAGTCAAGACAACTACAAGATAGAATGCAACGTTCTAAACTTAGTTAGAAAATTGTAAATCACAGGGTAACCTTAAAGAAAAATGATAAACCTTCACATCAATATCAAAAAGAAGACCAGCACAAATATTTAGCAAATATTAAAATAATAGAAATGAAGGAAGTTTTAGCCCAATTCATAAACAAAACGAGCTTAGCACAGAAAATTATACGGAACAAAGAAATCTACATCACAAAAAAGCACGTAACAAAAATGACAGCAACAATTTCATGCTTATCAACAATTACATATCTGGCAAGGGTCTTATCTCTAAGATTTATAGAAAACTCCAAAGCCTCAACACCAAAGAAATTAACAATCCAATTGAAAAATGGGCAGAAGACATGAATAGACATTTCACCAAGGAGGGCACTCAGGTGGGCAGCAAATACATGAAGAGATGCTCACGATCACTGGCCATCAGGAAAATGCAAATCAAAACAACAATGAAATAACATCTCACCCCAGCACTGATAGCAAGGTTCAACAAGACAGAAAATAACAAATACTGGTGGGGATGTGGAGAGACTGGGACTGTGAAGTGATACAACCACTGCAGTATGGTGATTCCTTAGAAAGCTAGAATTGGAGATACCATTTCACCCAGCAATCCCATTATTAGGTATATATCCTAGTTATGTGAGAGCCAGGACAGGAACAGATATATGCACACTTATGTTCATTGCAGCAATATTTACAATAGCAAAAAGATGGAAACAACCTATGTGCCCATCAATGGAACAGTGGATGACTAAACACATACACACAATGGAATGCTATGCAGCATTAAAGAATAATGTAGAGTCTGCAAAACATAACATGGATGAACTTGGAGGACATTGTGCTGAGTAAAATAAGTCAATCACAGGACAAATACAGTATTAGTCCATTGTTATGGAGGGTCAAGGAATGGTTTATATATAAAGGGAAACTTTCTTTGTTGGTTGCTGAGGGTAGGAGGGGTGGAGAGGGAACACAGCAAAAAAAAAAAAAATGCATTGACCCATGTCACTTTAGTTTTGTGTATTTCATTATACATAAATTATATTTCAATAAAACACATTTAAAAAAAAAAACTGAGGTTCTGTTTCACATTTCTCTCTCATTCTATCAGGATCTATCTATTGTGGCCCTGATCAGAGTAGTTAGTAGTAGTACCTTGAAACCATATACTCCTTCTGGTCTCAAGAGTAGATAATGCTGTGTTTTGCATAGACTATTATTTCCAATAGTTTCTTTTTTGACTCTTTGGTTTCCTCCTTTCTCTTGTGCACCAGACAAGTATAAACCAACAGCTGTATCTTAGATGGCTTTTCACAAGCTTTTAATACTCCAGACACTACTCACCAAACTAGAACATATAGAACATAAACTTTACGAACTATATTTAGTGTCTGAATATTGACTTTAGTGCTTTTCTTCTTCTACCTAGTTTGTTGTATACTACCTAGGGTCTTAAATTAAAAGCTTGCAATCATATATTGCCATCCAAGGCATAACAACTGGTCTCTGTTTGTCTAGAACAACCAGGAAGGAGAGTTAGGAATAGGAAGAGAACATAGAATGTGTGAATAATTGCCTCCATGAACTGTCTTCTTTGCCATGAGACCAGAAAAACTGGATGGTACCAGGCTACCATTACCCAACATTCTGATCAAAGATTATATAAAAGAATCCTCAAAGGGCAGAAAATACAGAGCAGAATTTCAAATTTTCATGGAATCCAGACTTTTTGGAGCCATGAAGGTTTGATTAACCCCGAAACTATTATCATGAGATAATCTTTAAATGTAAACCAAAAATATCCCCTGAAACTTTCTTAAGACCAAACAATACTTTAGCTTAACTAGTAAAAACTGTCTGCCTTGAGCATTATGCTCTTTTAAAAACTATCTATATAGCATCAAACTGACAACAGCAACTTGAAAGATTAGATAGGAACCTTAGGGGACAATGAATTTATGTTAATGGGGAAAGAACAACTCAGAAAAGGAAGGTGAGAACAGTTATACTAGAAGAACATAATCAATGACACTAAATGGTACACGTAGAAACTGTTGAATGGGTGTATATTTGCTGTGTATATACATTCTCAACAATAAGATTTTTTTTAATTATATATATATATATATAGGTTGGGCATTCCTACTTCCGTAGTGATGATACTGCCTCGGAAACCCAAGGAGGGTTCGCTATGAGTCAGGGCCGACTCGATGGCAAATAACAACAACAACAACATATGTGTATATGTGTGTGTGTATACACACACACACACACACACCATAGTGGTACTGCCTCGGAAACCCAAGGAGGGTTCGCTATGAGTCAGGGCCGACTCGATGGCAAATAACAACAACAACAACATATGTGTATATGTGTGTGTGTATACACACACACACACACACACCATAGTGGTACTGCCTCGGAAACCCAAGGAGAGGTCACTATGAGTCGGATCCGACTCGACGGCACATACCAACAACCAACAACATACATATATAAATAAATATATATTAAGCTTCTAAGCAGCCATCAAAGGTATACTTGATCTCTATTCATTTGACAGAGGAAAATGGATCAGGAATTGGAGGAGGAACTGAAATACATGTCCATTTGCCTCCCTGAACAACTAACTGCCTTCTTTGACATGAAACCAGAACTAAATGGTATCCAGTTACCATTTGTGGTAGTTAAGTTTGTGTGTCAACTTGGCCAGGCCTGCCTGAGTGATTGGGCAGCTGGATGTAGTATTCCCCATGATGAGACTGGTAATCAACTCCATGGTAGAATCTACTGTGAGTAGGTGAGTAGCTGCCGCTTCAGGGTTGTGTTCTGCTTCCTATATATAAGGAGAAGCCTTCGGGAATGGTCTCTAGCTTATTGCACGCTTAAACCCTGCATGTAGCCGAATTGATTTTCAGCAGCCTGCCATGCTCTGCCGACCTTGGGGCTTTCAATGGACTTGAATCAATGGCCTGCCATGTGGTTTGGTAACATCGGGACTGTGCCTTTTTACTTGTCAACCTTGGGTTTGTCAGTGTCAGAAGCCAGCAGCTGTCTGAGTGAAGAAAAGCCTCTAGATTCAGTGGGCTGGCTTTCACCCAGTCCCTAGAGCCTGGCATTGTGACCTCGGACTTAAACCGTCCAACCAGTAAGAAAATCAACTCCTGTTTGTTTAAGCCATCCCATTTGTGGTATATTCTTGTCAGAGCAGCACTAGGTAACCAGAACACCATTACTGAATGTTTTGATCAAAGATTTTATAGAAGAACACTGATCAAAAGCAGGAAAATGAGAAACAGAACTTCATATTCTCATGGAATACAAACTTTCTAAGACTATAGTTTTGAAACTCTTGCCCTGAAGAAATCTTTAAATCTTGACCAAAACTATCCCCTAAAGTAATCTTTAAACCAAACCAAAGTTTAGCTTAATTAAGAAAAGAATGTCAACTTTTAACATTGTGTTCTTTTAAAGATTTATATGAGATCAAACTGACAACAGCAATGTGAAAAGTAAGATAAAAAGCTTAGAGGGCAGTGAGTTTGTGTTGATGATGAAACTATCTGGAAAGAAATCAAGATGATTGGCACAACCTGAAGAATGTAATCAGGGTAGAAACTGTTAAACTGATGTGCATTTTTCAGTGTATATAGTGACTAAAAATAAAACTTTAAAAAAGAGGGAAGTTGGGGAAGCCAAGCCAAGACAGGTTTTGAAATGGCCATTTCTAAGATGTACTATCCAGTCTCCTCTGCATTCATCTTCTAACCTAGTACCATGTGAAAAGTGTCTGCAGTCAAAATGAAGGTGATAATGGAATGCAACTTCAATAGTACATAAAACTAGTGCTAAGATAATTCAACTGTTCAAGTCAATGGTCTTTGAATACAGGTGGTCTTCCTAAGAAGATTTTCTGAAGTATTTTAAATATATAACATGTTTTATATATGTGTGTTTAAAATATGTAACATGAGGTTCTGTTTGACATTTCTCTCTCATTCTATCAGGATCCCTATATTGTGGCCCTGATCAGAAGTTAGTAGTAGCAGCTAGGAACCATCGTTATTCTGGTCTCAGAGTAGATAAGGCTGTGTAAAGTATATTATCTAATATTAGAATTCTTCCATTGCTCTGAAACAGAAATTATCAGGGACATGTGTGTGTGAGAAAGAGAAATACAAATTAACCACTCTATCTTTGAGGATACTTCAGATAACTTAGCCAAGGAGCTAAGTACGTTTTCCTTACGAACAACACTTTATGAATTGCTGTGAAATTTCTAACAAAAAGCCCAATTATCAGGGCTCTAGTTACAGTTCTTTCTCCTGTACAACTACTGTATGACACTGCACACACCCAAGAAAGTAAGCTTTGTCTGTGAGGCTTCCGCAACATGCAAGCAAGCAGCCACAGGCCTTTAACCCTTGACCAATAGTGATGAGTCTCTGGCCCCTGAAGACACATAGCTCCTGTAGAGAATAAGGATAGGTATACCACTTGTGAATAATATAAAAACTACTATTTTTCTGTATAGCTACTATTTTCACAGAATTATAGAACTTGATTGCTGAAAGGATCTTAGAAATCTCTAGTGAAATATTCTCATTTTATATAGGAGAAAAGCACAAAAGATAACTAAGTGGCTTGCCCACAAGCACACAAGGCTCTGATACTGACTCGGTGAAAGTTTTGCCTCAGACACATCAAGCTTGATTAGAGCAAGTACCCCTGAAACAGTGATTTCCAGACTATTTTGAGCGGCCTTTAGTGCTAAAGAAGTACCTCTAAAACCATCCCAAAAGTAAGAGAGACGTTAAGGGAGTTTTCACCTGGCAGAGGAGCACTGCTTTATATATTAGATAATCTGGAATGTCATGTGAAAAGTGGGACTCCACTTCTAGGAAAAAAGATATATAATTGAATATCACATGTGTGTCCAACTGCACATATAATAAATTATTTGTAATAACAAAATACTGAAAACTATAAATATCCATCAGTAAAAGACTGGATTAACAAATAAAACAATGGTATAGCCACACAATGATAGTCTACATGATTGACACACACAAAAAAAAATCTCAAGGAACAACTATGGTATATGCTTTACAAGACACACTGCTATTTGACAAAAAGCAAAATGCAAAAGAATATATTGAGCATGGTACCTTATAATGAGCCTTGATAGTACAGTGGTTAAGTGTTCAGTAGCTAACCAAAAGGTTGACAATTTGAACCCATCAGTCACTCCTCAAGAGAAAAATGTGGCAGTCTACTTCTATAAAGATTACAGCCTTGGAAACCTTCTGGGGCAGTTCTACTCTGTCCTATAAGATCACCGTGAGTCAGAATCAACAATAATCTTTTGCATGAGAAGGAAAGAAAAATAACAAAGAGTGTTACAAAAAAGACAAGGAGGCCACATCTCCTGACCTCCTCTAACCACACAAGAGGAAGACACAATCACTATCAGTAACCCAAGGCCTATTACTGCAAGGCCAGACATGCTGCCTCCCTCCAGCCCTTTCACCAACCATTCCTACCAAAGCACACACCACCTCTCTCCAGGGTTCGAAAATTCGCTGCAGTGGCCAACAGAACTCACAGATTACAGGATTTATAAGGGAAGCACCAGGCTACAATTATATTCAGGAAAAATACTCAGTCTCTCTCCTAAAAGTCTCTCATAGTCTCTCCTCCAGCAGTGCGTGTCCCTTGGTGGTGTCTCACTCAGCAACGTGTGTCTCTAGCATCTCTTTCTCAGCAGCAGGTGTCTCTTTCAGGAGTGCATGTCTCTTTCAGCAGCACATCTACCTCAACCAGCAGAGAGAGACTTCTTCTGCTTCTAGGAGGACTCCTTTTGAGCCTGGCAGAGTGGCCAAACTAAACAATCATAACATCAGAATTCTAAGCACGTGATAGAGAGCAGGACCTTCCCAGAACATTGTTTTATGTTGCGCCCAACAGAAATACCCCAGGTGGATAACATTTACAACCAGGAGTTCCTCAGTTGTTCACAGCAAATTCCACCACAGAGTTTACAAAGACTTATAGCTAGAAAAACCACACTAAGTAATTTACTACACTGCAAGTGTGCATGTGCATGTATATACTGTAATATGCACTGAGCAGAATAGAAATCCTTGAGTCCATATTTATATAAATGAATAAATGTATTTTTTAAAAATAGAGAAAACGGAAAGCTGTTTTGTAGAAAGTAATCCTAATAAATAAAAAAAACAACGATGGAAGTTCCGGTAAGATGGCAAAATAGGCAGAAAGACTGCACAGACCCTCTTCAAAAAAAAAAAAAGGGAACCAATTAACACAGATACAGAAGATAATCCTGAACCCCTGAGCCTTAAAGGGAAGGATATAGAAGTGCACTAAACTCAATCTAGCAGAAGAATTTGCATGGAAATAGCAAAAACGGAGACTTACGGAGCTGTGATCTGGCAGCAATCCTGATGGCACACACAGCTTGGATATTGCCAAGTGGTGGTAGAACCTAATAATTAATCCAAAACTCATCCCTGCTAGCCAGGGACTGCACAGAGGACTAGTCTGGTGGCTGGGGAATAAAAGAGGAGTCAGCAAAGAGGACAGCAGGCTGAGCTGTGGACTTTTGTCTGTCCGGAAGGCGCAGCCATTTTGAATGTTTACACTGGCTTGACAATTTTGGATATTTAAAGCGACAGTGTTCTCCCAGATACCAAGGGCTTAAGAACTGTCTCCACTTGCCAGTAAACTCAAGGACATTCCGGATCTGGACAACTGGAAAGGGGCGATATTCCCCTTTTTACTCTTATACCCCACACCCACTTGGTGAATGGAGATGCGGCCATCACCAACTCCCACCCACCTTCTGGGCCCACAGGAACTCCATGCCAGTCTGTGTACTCTGACCGAGCATGAGTGCCTGCACTGCCCTCCCCCAATTTTCTGTTTTTTCTTTCTTTTCTGTTTTTTAGTTTGCTTCTTTTTGTCTGTATTAAAACTACAATTATTATTATCACTTTTGTCCTTTTTACCATTAATCTTTATTCTTGCCCTCCGAAGTCCTACATTTCAGCTTTTTTTCCTTTTCCCTGTTCCTGGCTGCAATTTTTTTTTTTCTTTCTCATGGTTAACCATGCTCCTGGTTAGTCTTTTTATATTTTATCTATTTTTTTTTTCTTTTTTTTCTTACATATATATTTTTATTATTATTATTATTGTGATTTGGGTGAAGATTTACAGAGCAAATTCACTTTCCATATAC
>NW_006922205.1:190768-192518 GCF_000298275.1 Orycteropus afer afer
ATGATTGTTCTCTCCAAGGAGTGTATCTACCTCAGGTAAATGTTCAACTCATATGCCTGTCTTCTGTTTGGCTGGAAACCACAGGTGTGGGTTCAATTATAGAACTGAAGGGCAGGTAGGGGCCATAGTCTCAGTGGTTCCACCAGGCTCTATCAGACCAGCAACCCTGGTCCCCCCTCCTTTCTTTTTTTTTTCCAAATGATTTTGAGTTTTGTTCCACATTGTTTTCCCTCTCTATCAAGGATCTGCTACATAGATCCCCTTCCAAATGGATGTCAGTGGTAGCCGGGCACCATCTAGTTCTTCTGTTTTCATAGTCATATAGGCTGCAGATCGGATGGTGTACCAGTCACTAGGATTAATTGTTTCCATGAATTTTGGTTTTCATCATTCTTCTTTGCTCTAGACGAGGAGAGACCCATTGTTGAATCTAGATGGCAACTTGTTAGCTTTTAAGATCCTAGTCACTACTTGCCAAAGTAGGAGGTGGAACAATATTTTATATAGTATGTTATGCCAATTGAGCTTGATGTCCCCTGTGACTATGTTCCCAAGCCAGCAGGTTCAACTACTCAGTCCCTCTGGGTAGCTGGCTGTGACCAAGTAGTGACCACAACCTTCCTCTTGTCAACTCTAGTATACACCTGGGAATTCTGATCAAACATAAACTTATAGGACCATTGTCTGCCAACCTTATGTATGTTCTTGGATACACTCCCCATTTCATAGACATACCTAATGGTTCAGCCTGTCTACCCATCTATCCACCCATATAACCATGCTTGCCTTCGCAGACAACGCAGTACTGTATGTGCAAAAGGGTTCATATTTGTTGTCTGTACCTCCCATATACCTCTATGTCTTTCTCATCCTCAATGCTGCCATACTGGTCACTCACATTTGGTACATTGCCCTTCTCTTCACCCAAATCAATACTTATCTCAATCTATCTAACAGCCTTCCCTCCCCTCCCCTCCCACCCCTGGCAACCAACAAAGAAAATGTCCTTCTATAGATAAACGTTTCCTCAACTTTTACAATGATGGACTAATACAATATTTGTCCTTCTGTGATTGACTTATTTCCCTCAGCATAATGCCCTCAAAGTTCATCCACATTATGCGGTGTTTTGCATATTCTACATTATTCTTTAGCGATGCATAGTATTCCATTGTGTGTATGTACCACAGTTTGGTTATCCATTCCTCAGCAGACGGACATCTAGGTTGTTTCCATCTTTTGGCTATTGTATACTCTATTTATGCCATATATTAGGGCCCTTAAATTTTCCCCTAGATTTTCCTTGAGGAACTGTATAGTTTTGGGTTTCACATTTCAGTCTTTGATCCATCTGGAGTTCGTTTTCTTGTATGGTGTGAGGTACAGAACTTGTTATAACAGTCCATGCTATCTTACAACTCTCTTAACTTCCTCACCATTTAGAAGTTCTGTGACTACACAGTTTTTTCCCTCTTTTGTTTGTAGTTGTCCTCACTTGCCAATTGATGCCTCTGGTTCCCTGTTTACAGTCTTGTAAGCACATTTTACTTTGGATATGTCCATAGCTGTGGTTTCTGGGTTATGTCATCTTGTGTATTAATGGTCGGTTGTTATTTACTATTTTTGGTTCTCTGTCCAAATCCCTTTAGTATCTCTTGTAAGGTTGGTCTAGTTTTAACAAATTCCCTTAGTTTCTGCTTATCTGGAAATCTCCTAATTTCACCATCATATTTGAGGGACAATTTTGCCA
>NW_006922205.1:193373-198113 GCF_000298275.1 Orycteropus afer afer
TCTCTGTTAACTATTTGTGAAGAGCAGCCAAGGGTGATTCAGGCTCTTCTTGGTGGTTTTCTTCTTGTTGGCCCGTTGGTGGAGAAGGAGGTAGTGGCTGTCACTCAGTAGTGAAGTTGCAGGAGGTGTGGGTGTAGTTGTGTCTTTTGGGGACTGTTGTTGTCTCCCACTCCATCAGACACAAATTACAATCGAAAAACCTTCAAAAAACTTGTCAGTCTTGCAGGTCCTGAGTGTCCTTGGAGTTACTGGAAAGCAGAACATGTTCTTAAGCCCCAGGAATCTGCGAGAGTGCTCTCACCTTAAATATCCAAAATAGTCCAGCCGCTTTTTAAACCTACAAAATGGCAGCACCCTTGGACCGGCAAAAGTCCACAGCTCAGCCCATCTTTCTCTTCACCTTCTCCATTTGTTCCCCAGCCACCGTGCACAGTCCTCTGTGCAGTCCCTAGCTAGGATGGTGATTTTTAGGTTAATTCTTAAGTCCTCCCACCACTCAGGAATCTCCAAGCTGTCTGTGCCATTAGCATCGCTCATGACCGGTGCCAGACTGCTGCTCCGTATGTCTCCTTTTTTGGTACTTTCACACAAATTCTTCTGCTAGATGGGGTTTAGTTCACTTCTATATCCTTCCCTTCAAGGATCAGGGGTCCAGGAATATCTTCTGTCTCTGTGTTAATTGGTTTACCTTTTCTTTGTTGAAGAAGGTCTCTGCAGTCTTTCTGCCTAGTCTGCCATCTTGCCGGAACTCATGATACTCTCCATTTTTTTTCTTCATTATTCTCAATCTCTAATTTTTTATCTTATTATCCTATCCCAGATATTGCAGGGGGTTTTTTTTGTTTTGATTTTTGTTTTGCGGTTTTTTTTCCTTCTTCTTTTTCCCTTTTTTCTTTTTTTGGTTACTGTTCCTGTGTCATAACATGGTGTGTTTTTTTCCATGTGCTTCTACATTTTTGATGGCTATCCAACTGTTCGTTTTGTCTAATGGAGTGGAAGACAGCAACAGTACTAATAGGACAGAACTACACCCACACCTACTGCAACTTCACTTACTGAGTGAGAGCCACCAATTCCCTCTCCACCAATGGGCCAAGGATAAAAACACCACCATGAAAAGCCTGAATCACCCTTGGCTCCTCTTCACAAACACTTAACAGAGATGTAAATGCAACAACACCACAATGTCTCAGAGACAACAGACCATCACAGTCAACACAAAGAAGCAAGATAAAGCAGGAGAAACAAGGGAGCAGGATACAGACCAAGAACACACCCCTGAGGAAGAAGCAGCACTGGAACTCCCTAATAAGGAATTCAATACAATATATTTAGGTATCTTCAAAGGATTGAGAGACTGACCAAGGAAAACACAGACAAAACCCTAGAAAATTTTGGAAGAAAATACAAGAACAAAATGACAAAATAAATGAAAAAACTGATTCTAAATCCACAGATAGAAATCCAGAAGACTAATACTACATTGTCAGAAATAGATACATTGGAAGGGCAAAGGAGTAGATTTGATGCAATGGAAGACATAATTAATGAAACTGAAGACAAATACCTGAATACTTCTTTGGAAAGGGATCAATCTGAGAAAAGATCAAAGCAAAATGAAGAAAGCCTAATGTTCATGTGGGATACCATCAAAAGGAATAACCTACCTTTCACTGGAATTCCAGAACAGGAAAAGAAAAATAAAACTACTGAGAAAATTGTCCAAGATTTGTTGGAATAGAACGTCCTTGATATGATGAAAGATGAGAATATATCCATTCAGGAAGTCCAACAAACCCCAAACAGGACAGACCCCAAAAATAAAATCACCAAGACATACCATCATCAAACTCATCAAACCAAAGAAACGAAAGAATCGTGAAAGCAGTATCGGGGAAAAAAAACAGTTAGTGACAAAGGACAAACAGTAAGAATACGCTCTGATTTCTCAGAAGAAACCATGCAAATGAGAAGGCAATGGGATAGTATATATAAAACCCTGAAAGAGAAAAATTTTCAAACAAAAATTATATACCCAGCAAAATTGTCCCTCAAAAATGATGGTGAAATTAGGAGATTTCCAGATAAGCAGAAACTAAGGAAATTTTTTAAAACTGGACCAAGCTTAAAAGAGATACTAAATGGAGTCCTTTGAACAGAGAACCAAAAATAGCAAATAACAACCAACCATTAATACACACATGACATAACCCAGGAATCACAGCTATGGACATATCCAAAGTAAAATGGATTGTGAACAGGGAACCAGCGACATTAATTGGCAAGTGAGGACAATGACAAACAAAAAAGAGGAGAAAATACTGTGTAGTTAAAGAATTTGCAAATGATGAGGAAGTCAAGAGAGTTCCAAGATAGAATGGACTGTTGTACTCTCGGGGAGAAAATTATAAATCACAGGGAAACCTCAAAGTAAAATGATAAACCTTCACATCAGCATAAAAAAGAGGACAAGCACAAATATTCAGCATATACTAAAACAACAGCAATAAAGGAAATGATAACAGGATTCATAAACATAATGCACTCAGCATAAAAATTAATAGGGAACAAAGAAACCAGGGACACCATGGAAAAAAGACATAACAAAATGACATCAACCAGTTCATACTTGTCAATAATCACACTGAATGTTAATGGATTAAATGCACCACTGAAGAGACGGAAAGTTGCAAATTGGATAAGAAAACAAAATCCATCACTATGATGCCTACAAGAGACACAGCTTAGAGACAAAGACAAAAATAGACTAAAAATCAAAGGCTGGAAAAAGATACATCAAGCAAATGCCAACCGTAAGAGACCAGGAATGATAATATTAATTTCTGATTAAATTGGCTTTAAGACAAAAACCACCATATAACACAAGGAAATACATTATATAATGTTTAAAGGATCAACTGAACATGAACATATAACCATAATAAATATCTATGGACACAATGAAAGAGCCCCAAAGTATATAAATCAAACTTTCAAAGATTTGAGCAAACAGATGACTCCACAGTCACAGTGGGAGATTTTAATGCACCACTTTCAATAAAAGATAGAACTGGAAAGAAACTCAACAAAGACACAGAAAAGCTAAACAACATAATTCACCAACTTGACCTTGTAGACATCTAAAGAGCACTTCACCCAACAACAATACAATATAAATTCTTTTCCAGTGCACATGAACATTTTCCATGATAGAGCATATGTTAGGCCATAAAGAAAGCCTTCATAAATTAAAAACATTGAAATACTGCAAAGCATCTTCTCAAATGATAATGCTATCAAATTATAAATCAACAATGGGAAAATCAATGGAAAAAGAGTAAACACATGGAAACAGAATAACACCCTCCTTGAGAAAGACTGGGGAAGAGAAAAAATAAAAATTGATATTCAAAAATTCCATGAATCAAAAAAACCACCCTCCTTGAGAAAGACTGGGTAAGAGAAGAAATAAAACTTGAAATTCAAAAATTGCTTCAATCAAACAAGAATGAAAACACAACACTCCAAAATCTCTGGAACACAGGAAAAGCAGTGATCAGAGGACAATTTATACCAATAACTGAACACATCAAAAAAGAAGAAAGACCCAAAATGAACACTTTAAACCAGCATCTCCAACAATTAGAAAAAGAAAAGCAGGAAAGGCCACAGGAAAGGAAATAATCAAGATTCAAGCAGAAATCAATGAAACGGAAAATAGAAAAAAAATCAACAAGAACAGAAGTTGGTTTTTGAAAAGATCAATAATTGAGAAACCACTGACAAATTTAACAAAGGAAAAGAGGGAGATTATACAAATAACATGAATAAGAAACGAAATAGGTGACATCGCAACAGACCCAACTGAAATAAAAAGGATAATATCAGGATACTATGAAGTACTGTACTCCAACAAATTTGAAAATCTGGAGGAAATGGACATATTTCTAGAAACACACCACTTACCTAAACGAACACAGATTGATGTGGAAAAGTTGAACAGGCCCATCACGAAAGAAGAAATTGAACAGGTCATCAAAAAATTACCAACTAAAAAAAGTCCTGGCCTAGACGGTTTCACCAAAGAATTCTACCAAACATTCAGAGAAGGACTGATAGCCATCCTACTCAAACTATTCCAAAACATACAAAAAGATTAAATTCTCCTATCTCATTTTATGAAGCAAGCATAACCCTGATAACAAAACCACGCAAAGACATCACAAAAGGAAAACTACAGACCAATATCCCTCATGAATATAGATGCAAAAATCTTGAACAAAATCCTGGCCAATAGACTGCAACAACACATTGAGAAAATCACACGTTATGACCAACTGTGGTTCATATCAGGTATGCTGGGATGGTTCAACATTAGAAAAACAATCAACATCGGCCATCACAAAAATAAAATAAAGGAGAAGAACCACATGATCGTATCCATTGATGCAGAAAAGGCATTTGATAAAATCCAACACCCATTCCTAATCTAAACTCTCAGCAAAATAGGAATACAGGGGACATTCCTCAACATAATAAAGGGCATTTATGCAAAACCAACAGCAAACACTATTCTCAATGGAGAGAGACTGAAATCATTCCTCTTGAGAACAGGGACCAGACAAGGAAGCCCGCTATTACCACTTCTATTCAACATTGTACTGGAAGTCCTAGTCAGGGCCATAAGGCAAGAAAGGGAAATCAAAGGCATCCAAATTGGTAAGGAAGAAGTCAAACTAT
>NW_006922205.1:203093-204561 GCF_000298275.1 Orycteropus afer afer
TGGTCAATGACATGAGACAAAGTATATGTGAACTGCTGTATGGAAAGTGAATTTGCTCTGTAAATCTTCACCCAAATAAAAATAAAAAAATAAAATAAAACACTTAGGAATAAATCTTACTAGGGACACAAAACACGTATACAGAGAAAACTATTAAAAATCTACTTCAAGAAACCATAAGAGATCTATATAAATGGAAGAACATCCAATGCTCATGGATAGGAAGATTGAATATTGTGAAAATGTCAATTCTACCCAAAGCAATCTATACCCTCAATGCAATCCTAATCCAGAACCCATCAACATTCTTTACGGATATGGAAAAATCAATCACTAACTTTATATGGAAAGGAAAGAGACTGTGGATAAGCAAACCATTATTGAAATAGAACAACAAAGTAGGAGGTTGTTGCGGACCAAGAAAAAGACCCCCAAAAGAACATGATTGCAAGGCACATGTTCTAATTACAGTGATGAAATGACAAGGACTCTCTTGTGACTGAGTGTTTGCTTTTAGAGATGACAAGGCCTCTCTGTGGCTGAATGTTGCTTTAAGAAATGGCAAGGTCTCTCTCACTGCTAAATCCATAATTGGCAAAACATCAAAGTATTAAAAGTAGATGTTATTCTCCATGTTTTTTTTTATCTTATTGGGATGTTTCATACTTTGTGTCACTGTGTCCTAGTAAACATTTATTGTTTTATACTCCTTATTCCTGAGGATATTTCTGTGATTGTTTTACTGACCACCTGTTGTCCTTGAGCACACAGAGGAGTAAAACTTTAACTCTGTAGAGAATAAGCTGATTGTATGACTTCCAAGATAAATGATGTAATCATGTACAAACATATAAATAAAGTAGAACAAAGGCATCAGGGGTTGCTCTCGTAGAACATGCAGGGCATCTGCCTGGCCCCTGTTCCTTAATATATAAAAAATGAAAACTATTAATCCTTTCATGTCACTTCATTTCATGACCTGTGAGGTTTTGCTGGATGTGGCAAGAGGTCTCACCCTGCCAGATCTCAAAACCTACTACACAGCCACAGTAGCCAAAACTGCCTGGTATTGGTATAATGACAGACACATAGACCAAGAGAATATAACTGAGAACCCAGAAAGAGATCCATCGACCTATGGTCCTCTGATCTTTCACAAAGGGCCGAAATCTGTTAAATGACGAAGAGAATGTTTGTTTAATAAACGGTGCTGGCAAAACTGGATATATATTTGCAGAAAAATGAAATAAGATCTGTTTCACACCATACACAAAAACGAACTCCAGATGGATCAAAGACTTAAATGTGAAACCTAAAACTATAGAGTTCCTCAAGGAAAAACTAGGGTCAAATTTGGGGTTCCTAATATACGGCATGGAGCTCTGGTAGCATAGTGCCTAAGGCACTTGACTGCTAACTAGAAGGCTGGCGGTTCAAACCCACCAGCCACTCCTCGGAAGGAAGGTTG
>NW_006922205.1:205676-206678 GCF_000298275.1 Orycteropus afer afer
GACAACAAAGATGAACCTTTTTGCAAATACAGTACTGCGTTGTCAGTGAAGGCAAACATGGGTATAGGGGTGGATAGATATGTGGACAGGCTGAACTATTAGATATGTCTATGAAGTGGAGAGTGTATCCAAGAACATGTATAGAGTTGGCAGACAATGGTACTGTAAGTTTATGTGAATGATCAGAATTCCCAGGTGTACAGTAGAGCCGACAAGGGGCAAGGTTGTGGTCACTGCTTGGTCATATCCAGCAACCCAGAGGGACCGATTACTTGAACCTGTGGGCTTGGAACCATAGTCGCAGGAGACATCAAGCTCAATTGTCATAATATATTATACAAAACATTGTTCAACCTTCTACTTTAGCGAGTAGCAACTGGGATCTTAAAAGCTAGCAAGCTGCCATCTAGATGCAACGAAGGGTCTCTCCTCGACCAGAGCCAAGAAGAATGAAGAAAACTAAAATTCATGGAAACAATTAGTACTAGCAACTGGTACACCATCTGATCTGCAGCCTACATGACTAGAGACCAGAAGAACTAGATAGTACCCAGCTACCACTGTCAAGCACTTGGAGTGGGATCTCTGTAGGAGATCCTGGATAGAGAGGGAGAACAATGTGGAACAAAACTCAAAATCTTTTGGAGGAAAAAAAAGGGGGGTGGGACCAGTTTTGCTGGTCTGAGAGAGCCTGGTGGAACCACTGAGACTATGGCCCCTAGCTGCCCTTCAGGTCTGGATTGAACCCATACCCGTGGATTCTAGCCAAAAAAAAGACAGGCATATGAGTTGAACATTTACCTCAGGTAGATACACTCCATGGAGAGAACAATCATGGGAGAAAGAAGGGCTGCTTATGCACAGGGAGACAGTTCAGGGGGCAGGGGTGCATGGAGGAATGGACAAAGGGAAGAGGTAACTATGGGAAGGAAGTGGGAGGAGAGCTGTTACATTGTGGTAAATTGTGGTCAATGTCATGAGACAAAGTGTATGTGAACTGTT
>NW_006922205.1:208138-216573 GCF_000298275.1 Orycteropus afer afer
AACTATGGGGAGGAAGTGGGAGGGTAGCTGTTGCATTGTGGTAAACTATGGTCAATGACATGAGACAAAGTATATGTGAACTCCTGTATGGAAAGTAAATTTGCTCTGTAAATCTTCACCCAAGTCGCAATTAAAAAAAAAAAAAGAAAAGAATAACCCAGAATCTGGAAAACACTGCATAACATGGATGAACTTGGAGGACATTTTGCTGAGTGAAATAAGTCAATCACAAAAGGACAAATATTGTATTAATCCAATATTGTAAAAGTCAAGGAAAGGTTTATCTATGTAAGGAAATTTTCTTTGTTAGTTACCAGGTGTGGGAGTGGAGGGGAGGGAACATTGTTAGATGATGTTGTTGTTGTTATGTGTCGTCGAGTCAGACCCGACTCATAGCAACCCCTCCTTGGGTTTCTGAGGCAGTATCACTACGGAAGTAGATTGGCCCAATTTCCTTCTGAGGAGTGGCTGGTGGGTTTGAACCACCAGCCTTCTGGTTAGCAGTCAAGTTCCTTAGCCACTAGGCTACCAGAGCTCCCCATTGTTAGATAGGTAGAGATTAAGTATTGATTTGGGTGAAGAGAAGGGCAATGTACCAAATGTGAGTGATTAACATAGTGGCAAGAGGAAGAGAAAGACTAAGAGAGGTACATGGGAGGTAGAGACAACAAAGAGGAACCCTTTTGCACATACAGTACTGCGTTGTCAGTGAAGGCAAACATGGGTATACAGATGGGTGGACAGGATGAAACAGTAGGTATGTAGGTATGTCTATGAAGTGGGGTGTATACCCAAGAAAATATATTCCTGGCAGACAGTATTCCTATTAAGTTTATTTGTATGATCTGAATTCCCAGGTGTATAGCAGAGCTGACAATGGGCAAGGTTGTAGTTACTTCTTGGTCAGAGCCAGCTACCTAGAGGGACCGAGTAGTTGAACCTGTGGGCTCAGGACCACAGTTGCAGGGGACATTAAGCTCAATTGGTATAACATATTACACAAAACATTGTTCCACCTCCTACTTTGGCAAGTAGTGACTGGGATCTTAAAAGCTTCCAAGCAGCCATCGAGCTGCAACAATGGGTCTCTCCTCATCCAGAGCAAAGAAGAATGAAGAAAACCAAAGATTCATGGAAACAATTAGTCCTAGCAAATGGTACACCATGAGATTCTCAGCCTATACGACTATGAGACCAGAAGAACTAGATGGTGTCCAGCTACTACTGTCAACCACTTGGAGTGGGATCTCTGTAGGAGATCCTGGATAGAGAGGGAGAACAATGTGGAACAAAACTCAAAAGCATCTGGAGAAAATAAAAGGGGGAGCAGGTTTGCTGGTCTGATAGAGCCAGGTGGAACCACTGAGACTATGGCCCCACGCTGCCCTTCAGGTTCTGGAATTGAACCCACACCTGTGGCTTCCAGCCAAACAAAAGACAAGCATATGAACTGAACATTTACCTGAGATAGATACACTCCTTGGAGAGAACAATCATGAGAGAAAGAAGGGCTGTTTATACACAGGGAGACAGCTCAGGGGGCAGGAATGCATGGAATGATGGACACAGGGAAGAGGGAGCTATGGGGAGGAAGTAGAAAGGGAGGTGCTGCATTGTGGTAAATTGTGGTCAATGTCATGAGACAAAGTGTATGTGAAATGCTGTATGGAAAGTGAATTTGCTCTGTAAATTTTCATCCAAATCACAATTAAAAAAAAAAAAAGAAAGAATGATGGAATTTGAAAATCACCATTTGGCAAGTGTTATACTAACAATTGATCCATTTATGAATCATCGATGGACACTAAAGCTAATGGGTGAAACTCTGATGAAGAACAAGATATTTACATAATCTCAAAGAATCACTTACTCTTTCTTCACTAATAAATAAGTTGTTGTTAGGTGCCACTGAGTTGGCTCTAACTCACAGTGAACCTATGTACAACAGAATGAAATACTGCTCAGTCCTGCACCATCCTCACAATCCCTGCTATGCTTGAGTCCATCCTTGCAGAAGGCCAACCCCAGCACCAGTGGAGGGCAGGTGTTTGCTGTGCATGGCGCCACCCCAAGGCCACAGGCCGCAGTAAGCCAGCCCGTAGACCAGTGGAGGGCAGGTATCTGTCATGCATGGAGACACCCTCAGGCCACAGGCCGCAGTAAGCCTGCACTGGAACTAGCGGAGGACGGGTGTTTGCTACGTGTGGAGCTGCCTTCGGACCATAGGATGTAGTAAGCCAGCCCTGGGATCAGTGGAGAGCAGGTGTTTGTCATGCATGGAGCCGTCTCTGGGCTGCAAACCGCAGTAAGCCAGCCCAAGACCAGAGGAAGGTGGGTGCTTGCTTCTGGGGCAGGCTGGGTAAGCAAGGAGGGTGAGGGACACCAGGATATGAGCAGAGCAGTGAAGAACAGCTAGAGGAGACAAACTTGTCTGTCCGTTTGTCCTGCTGTGATGGCCTGAGTATTGCTGTAAGGGTGCACTCTATGCCACCAGTGTATCAAATGCCAGCAGGGCTACCTATGGTGGACAGGTTTCAGGAGAGCTTCTAGACTAAGACAGACTCAGAAGAAGAAAGAGGCCATTCACTTCTCAAAGAACGGGCCACTGAATACCTTATGAATAGCAATGAAACACTGTGCAATACAGTGTCAGAAGATGAGCCCATCAGGTCTGAAAGCACTCAAAATATGACTAGGGAAGAGCTGCCTCCTCAGAGTACAGCCGACCTTAATGATGTGTATAGAGTAGAACTTTCAGGACCCCCATTTGCTGATGTGGCACATCTCAAGATGAAAAGAAACAGCTGCAAACATCCATTAATAACTGGAACATGTAATGTACGAAGTATTAATCTAGGGAAATTGGAAGTTGTCAAAAATGAAACGGAACACATAAAGATCGATATCCTAGGCATTACTGAGCTGAAATGGACACTGTTTTGCCCACTTTGAATCAGACAATCATTATGATCAACTATGCTGAGAATGACAAATTAAAGAAGAATGGAGTGGCATTCATCATCAAAAAGAATAAATCATGATCTATCCTGAAGTACAATGCTGTCAATGATAGGATAATATCCACATGCCTGGAAGGAAGACCAGTTAATACTACTATTATTCGAATTTATGCACCAACCACCAAAGCCAAAGATGAAGAAACAGAAGATTTTTTACCAACTTCTGCAGTCTAAAATTGACTGAACATGCAATCAAGATATGTTAATTATTAATGGTGATTGGAATGCAAAAGTTGTAAACAAAGAAAAATCACCAGTAGTTGGAAAATATGGCCTTGGTGATAAAAATGTTGCTGGAGATCACACGATAGAATTTTGCAAAACCAACAACTTATTCATGATAAATACCTTTTATCAACAACACAAATGGCAGCTATACACATGGAATTTGCCAGACAGTGTACACCGCAATCAGATTATCTACATCTGTAGCAAGAGGCAAAGGAAAAGCTTAATACCTTCAGTCAAAATAAGGCCAGAAGCTGACTGTGGAACAGACCATCAACAGCTCATATACAAGTTCAAAATGAAGCTGAAGACAATTAAAAGAAGTCCACGAGAGCCAAAATATGACCTTAATTATATCCCTCATGAATTGAGAGACTATCTAAAGAATAGATTCAATGCACTGAATACCAATGACTGAAAGCCAGAGTAATTGTGGGATGACATCAAGAACATCACCCATGAAGAAAGCAAGAAGTCATTAAAAAGACAGGAAGAGAAGAAAAGACCAAAATTGATGTCAAAAGAAACTCTGAAACTTAGTCTTGAATGGAGAGCATCTAAAGCTGATGGAAGAATCAACAGGATAAAAGAGCTGAACAGAACATTTCAAAGAGCAGCTTCAAAAGACATAGTCAATTATTATAATGAAATGTACAAAGACCTGGAGGTGGAACACCAGAAGGGAAAAATATTTCAGCACTTCTCAAGCTGAAAGTACTGATGAAAAAATTTAAGCTTCGAATTGCAGTACTGAAATATTCCATGGGTGATATGTTGAATGATGCAGGAAGCATCAAAAGAAGATGGATGGAATACAGAGAGTCACTGTGCCAAAAATAATTGATAGATGATCATCCATTTCAGGAAGTGGCATATGATCAAGAACCAATGGTATTGAAGGAAGAAGTTGAAGCTGCATGAAGGAACTGGCGATAAACAAGGCTCCAAGAATTTATGGAATACCCACTGAGATGTTTCAACAAACAGATGCTGCATTGGAGGCACTCACTCGTCTATGCCAAGAGATTTGGAAGTCAGCTACCTGGCCAACTGACTGGAAGAGATCCCTATTTGTATCCATTCCAAAGAAAGGTGATACCACAGAATGTGGAAATTATCAAACAATATCATTAATATCACACACAAGTAAAATCTTGCTGAAGATAATTCAAAAACAGTTGCAGCAGTATGTAGACAGAAAACTTCCAGAAAAGGAAACTGGATTTAGAAGGGGATGTGGTGCGAGGGATATCATAGCTAACATCAGATGGATTTTGGCTCAAAGCAAAGAATACCAGAAAGATGTTTACTTGTGTTTTATTGACTATGCAAAGGCATTCGATTGTGTGGATCATAACAAATTGTGGATAAAATTGAGAAGAACGGAAATTCCAGAACACTTCATTGTACTCATGAGGAACCTGTACATAGACTGGGAGGCTGTCATTTGAACGGAACAAGGGGATACTGCATGGTTTAAGATCAGGAAGGGAGTGCATAAGGGCTGTATTGTTTCACCATACTTACTCAATCTGTATACTGAGCAAATAATCCAAGAAGCTGGACTATATGAAGAACGTGGCATCAAGATTGGAGGAAGGCTCATTAAAAACCTCAGGTACGCAGACAACACAACTTTGCTTGCTAAAAGTGAGGATGAATTCAAGTCCTTACTGAAGAAAACTAAAGACTGCAGTCTAAAGATGGATTACATCTCAATATAAAGAAAACAAAAATCCTCACAACTGGACTAATAAGCAGCATCACAAAAAATGGAGAAAAGATTGAAGTTGTCAAAAACTTCATATTGCTTGGTTCTACAAACAACACCAATGGAAACAACAGTCAAGACATCAAAAGATGTATTGCATTGGGTAAATCTTTTGCAAAAGAGCTCTTTCAAGTGCTGAAGAACAAAGATGTCTCCTTGAAGACTAAGTTACCCCTGACCCAAGCCACGGTATTATCAATCGCCTCATACGCATGTGAGAGCTGGACAATGAATAAGGAAGACCGAAGAAGAGTTTATTGTTTTGAGTTGTGATGGTGGCAAAGAATGCTGAAAGTACCTGGACTGCTAAAAGAACTAAGAAATCTGTCCTAGAAGCAGTGCAGCAAGAATGCTCCTTGGAAGTAAGAATGGCCAGACTTCGTCTCACCTACTTTGGTCATGTTGTAAGAAAGGGCCATTCTCTGGAGAAGGATGTCATGCTTGGTAAAGTGGAGGTTCAATAAAAAAGGAGAAGACCCTTAACAAGAACTGACATGGTGGCAGCAGCGATGGGCTCAGATATAGTAGGGATTATGGAACCGGCAAAGAGACGGGGCAGTATTTCATTCAGCTGTACATAGGGTCACTATGAGTCAGAGACAACTTGATGACACCTAACAGCAAAAACATGTATGTATGTGTATATATATTTTTTGCTTATTTCTTGCAAAAGGAAAAATAAGAAGAATACACCAGAAAGTAATGAAAATGATTACTTATGGTAGTAATTACAAATAGAGGGATACGAATAGGAGTGACACTTCTCTTAGGACATTTTTCATAGACCACTGACTTGTGAACCATGAAAATGTTTAATAGATTCTTTAAATAAACAAAAAAATGACAAAGAGTAAACCCTAAAATGGAAATACAAACAAATGCACCTAAGTATATATCAAATTAATAATTTAACTTCCAGAAAAAAAAAAGAATTAATTCAAGTAATTTATTAATAGAGTACTCTAACTATATAGACTTAGTGGGATATATTCTAATAACAAAAAGAATTACAAAAAAATAATGAACTGCACCTAGTAGGTTTCTTGGTGATAATGGTACTGACATTGATATGTTGTTGTGGTTAAGTGCCGTCAAGTCGGACCCAACTCATAGCAACTCCTGCTTTGGTTTCTGAGGCGGTATCACTAAGGAAGTGGACTGCCCAACCTTCCTTCTAAGGAGTCGCTGATGAGTTTGAACCGCCAGCCTTCTGGTTAGCAGTCAAGTGCCTTAGGCACTACGCTACCAGAGCTCCTGACATTGATATAGTAATTCTAAAACTATCTTGCCTGTACTGGAAGATTAAAAAAAAAAAAAAAAATTGCTGTCAAGGCAATTCCAACTCATGTCAACCCCGTGTGTTTCAGGGTAGAAGAACTGTGCTCCACGGGGTTTCCAACAACTGATTTTTCAGAAGTTGATTACTAGGCCTGTCTTCTAAGGTATCTTTGGGTGGACTCAATTTCCTAACCTTTTGGTTAGCAGCTTTCATGCACTACATTGCATCCAAAAAAAATATGCCAGGGGAGTTCCACAAGATGCCGGACTAGGCAGAAAGACTGCACAGACCCTCATCAACAAAGAAAAGGGAAACCAATTAACACAGACACAGAAAATAATCTTGGACCCCTGAGCCTTGAAGGGGAGGATATAGAAGTGGACTAAACCCCAACTATAAGAAGAATTTGTTGTGAAAATACCAAAAAAGGAGACATACGGACCTGCGGTCTGGCAGCAATCCTGAGCGATCCTGACGACACAGACAGCTTGGAGATTCCTGAGTGTTGGTAGGACCTAAGAATTAACCTAAAAATCAGCCCAGCTAGCCAGGGACTGCACAGAGGACTGCTCTGGTGGCTGGGGAATAAACGGACAACGTGAAGAGAAAGGAGGGCTGAGCTATGGACTTTTGCTGGTCCAGAGGGTGCCACCACTTTGAAGGTTTAAAAGCAGCTTGACTATTTTGGATATGTAAAGAGACAGCGCGCTTGCATATTCCTGGGGCTTAAGAACACGTTCTGCTTTCCAGCAATCCCAAGTACACTCCAGACCTGCAAGACTGGAAAGGTACCACATTTCTCCTGTTACCCTTATACCCCGCATCCACGTGGTGAACAGACGTGCGGCCATCCCCCACTGCCACCTAACTTCTGGGCCCACAGGAACTACATTACAGTCTGTGCGCTGAGACGGAGCCTGGGTGCCCTGCCCTGTCCTGTCCTCCACCGATTTTTTTTCTTTTTTTCTTTCTTCTTTCTGATGATTAGTTTGCTTGTATTTGTCTGTTTTAAAACAACTATTATTATCAATACTTTTGTCCTTTTTACTATTATTCTTAATTTTCCGTTCCCAGGCCCTAGTTTTAAGCATTTTTCCTTTCCCTGTTTCTGGTTGAAATTTTTTTATTTTTTTAATTTAAGTGGGTTTTTCTTCCCCCTTTTTTCTCTCCCCTTTTTTCTCATGATTAACCCTGTTCCTTATTTTTCCTTTTGCATTTTTCTCATTATTTTTTCCTTCATTATTCTCCTCTGACTTTTCTGTCTTAATGACCTATCTGCAGATATTGCAGGCTTTCTTGTTTTTTTTCCCTTCTTTTTTCTTTTTTTCTTCTTTGGTTACTGTTCCTCTGTGACTACATGGTGTGTTTTTTGTCCATGGGCTTTTAGTTTTGTGATTGTTATTCAATTGTAATTTGTGTCTAACTAACTGGGAAACAACAACAGTCCCCATAAGACACAACTACACCCACACCTCCTGCAACTTCACTTACTGAGCAAGAGCTACTACGTCCTTCTCCACCAATGGGCCAACAATAAAAAACCACCAAGAAGAGCCAGAAATCAAAATTGAAATTCAAACATTCCTTGAATCAAACAAAAATGAAAATACAACATACAAAACCCTTTGGGACACAGCAAAAGCAGTGATCAGAGGCCAATTTATAGCAATAAATGCACACATCAAAAAAGAAGAGAGAGCCAAAATCAAGCTTTCAAGGAACATCTCCAACAATTAGAGAAAGAACAGCAAGAAAAGCATACAGTCACGAGAAGAAAGGAAATAATCAAGATTGGAGCAGAAATCAATGAAACAGAAAATGGAAGGGCTACAGAAAAACTCAACAAGACCAAAAGTTGGTTTTTTGGAAAGATCAATAAAATTGACAAACCACTGGCAAATTTAATGAAGGAAAAGAGGGAGTGAATACAAATAACACGAATAAGAAACGAAATGGTGACATCACAACAGAACAAACTGAAATAAAAAGGATAATATCAGGATACTATGAAGAACTGTACTTCAACAAATTTGAAAATCTGGAAGAAATGGGCATTTTTCTAGAAACACACCACTTACCTAAACTAACACAGACTGATGTGGAAAAGTTCAACAGGCCCATCACAAAAGAAGAAATT
>NW_006922205.1:218660-219762 GCF_000298275.1 Orycteropus afer afer
AGAAGTGAGAGCCATGACAAGAACAGATATATGCACACCCATGTTCATCGCAGCACTAATTACAATAGCCAAAAGATGGAAACAACCTAGATGTCCATCAGCTGAGGAACGGATAACCAAACTATGGTACGTACACACAAGGAAATACTATGCAATGCTAAAGAATAATGTGGAATCTGCAAAATACCACATAACATGGATAAACTTGGGAGGACATTATGCTGAGTGAAATAAGTCAATCACAAAAGGACAAAGTTTGTATTAGTCCGTTATTGTAAAGTAAGGAAAGGTTTATCTATAGAAGGAAATTTCCTTTGTTGGTTACCAGGGGTAGGAGGGGAGGGGAGGGAACGCTGTCAGATAGATAGAGATAAGTATTGATTTGGGTGAAGAGAAGGGCAATATACCAAATGTGAGTGACCAATATGGCAGCATTCAGGATGAGAAAGACATATAGAGAGGTACGTGGGAGGTACAGACAACAAATATGAACTCTTTCATACACACAGTACTGCATTGTCAGTGAAAGCTAACATGGGTATATGGGTGGATAGATGGGTGGACAGGCTCAACGATTACGTATGTCCATGAAATGGGAGTGTATCCAAGAACACAGACAGGGTTGGCAGACAATGGTCCTATAAATTTATGTGAATCATCAGAATTCCCAAGTGTATAGTAGAGCTGACGAGGGGCAAGGTTGTGGTCACGGCTTGGTGTTGAGAGCCAGAATGTTTCTCAGCCTGGAAAGACTTAGAGGAACATAGACTCCAAGGCATTGATGCAGTGCGTCTGTATAATATAAGACTCCAAAGCATTGATACACAGCATCTGTATATAAATCTACATTGATGCATAGTGTCTGCATGTTGAGTCTATAGTACATTGATGCACATAGCATCTGCATGTTGAGTCTTCTTGGGGAAGAATGTAACTCCCTTCAAGTTGACAAATGAGTTTGTCCTTTGGTTGAGCTAAACATTCAGATCTCCATGGTTCTCATATCACTCCCAGAAGAAATAGGGAATATATTTAATCAGCATGATTTAGCAAGATTTGACATAAATTTATGAGATTATATTTTCTAGCCAATTTCCTGAAA
>NW_006922205.1:221193-221869 GCF_000298275.1 Orycteropus afer afer
TCACCACTTCTATTCAACATTGTACTGGAAGTCCTAGCCAGGGCCAAAAGGCAAGAAAGGGAAATCAAAGGCATCCAAATTGGTAAGGAAGAAGTGAAATTATCCAATTTCCTGATGATATGATCCTATACATAGAAAATACAAGAGACTCAATCAAAAATCCACTGGAACTAATTGAGAGATTTAGCATCTTGGCAGGATATAAGATCAACATCCAAAAATCACTTGGATTCCTCTACACCAGCATAGAGATTGCTGGAAAAGAAATAAGGAAATAAATACCATTTACAATAGCTACCAAAAATATAAAACAGTTGGGAATAAATCTTACCAGTGACACAAAAGACCTCTACAAAGAAAACTATGTAAAACTACTTCAAGAAACCATAAGAGATCTACATAAATGGAAGAACATCCCATGCTCGTGGATAGGAAGATTGAACATTGTAAAAATATAAGTTCTACAGAAAGCAATCTATACATTCAATGCAATTCCGATCCAGATCCCATCAACATTCTTTAGGGATACGGAAAAAACAATCACTAACTTTACATGGAAAGGAAAGAGACCTCGGATAAGCAAAGCACTACTGTAGAAGAAAAACAAAGTAGGAGGTCTCACACTGCCGGATCTCAAAACCTACTATACAGCCACAGTAGTCAAAACTGCCTGGTA
>NW_006922205.1:223644-227436 GCF_000298275.1 Orycteropus afer afer
CTCCCAGAAGAAATAGGGAATATATTTAATCAGCATGATTTAGCAAGATTTGACATAAATTTATGAGATTATATTTTCTAGCCAATTTCCTGAAATCATGTCACGATGACTAGCATTGTATTGTTTTAATCACTATTTAAGATTCTGGAAAGTGAAATAAAATTGACACATTCCAGCAAAAGGCTTGATGTGTTCCTTCCGTTCCCACTTGAGGCATATGGCATAACGGCGTGGCTTTGCCCCTCCGCTCCGGGGTTTATACGGAGACACCTTAGCTAAGCCTCCTCTCTATCATTTCTCATTCTCTTATCGCCTGTTCTAGTAGTGTCATGCTGGCCGTGACATTTGGCACCCGAACAGGGACCTTCATCGTGAGGCCTGAAACAGCAGTGAATGCACTCCTGTGTAATGTTTAAAGAAGAAAAATTAAGGTAAGAGAACTTTATTTAATTAAATAAAGAATAGACAGAAGTAAAACATGGGACAGGAACAATCAGTAGAACGTAGTTATTTTTTAATATCTTTGCAAGCTTTATTAAAAGAAAAGGGAGTACAAATCTCTAAAGAGGGTTTGAAAAAATTTTTTAATTTTGTTAAGGAATATTGTCCTTGGTTTCCTGAAGAAGGTACCGTAAATTTGGAAAATTGGAGACGAGTAGGTCAAGAATTTAAAAATCAGATTTCTCTCAGAGGAGCTGCAGCTTTACCAGATAAAACTATGACTTTATGGGAACAAATTAGAGAAGTGTTAGATCCACCGTAGTTATTCCTACTGCTCCTATTGCTCCCTCTCCTCCCCCCCTTCTCCCTCTCCTCCTCCTTTTCACGGACCAGGAACCTCCAGCCGCCACCATCCAACACCAGTGAGTCTAATTTGGATTTTAGATAAGCCTGAAGTCCCATTCCGAGTGAGGTCGGACACCTTAGCCAAAGACCCACTCAAACCTTCGTAAGAAGGGCAGACGACCAGGCATCAAAAAAAAAATCCTCGAGACTTGTCTTCACATCAAATCCTGGGCACCTAGATCCCAAGTCCCGGCCCCCTATTCCAGAGTCTTTGTCCCTTTCATTTCCGGACATCGCTGGTGCCGCGTTTGAGACTCTCCCTGCAGAGGGACAGAGGCATCTTAAGGGACGCCCTGGATTCCCTGTCTTTCCATTCTGAGACTGAAAACTCAACGGAGACGTCCACTGTTTTCTTTCAGTCTCCAGTTCCGGGATTCTGTCAGAAGCGGCTGGGACGCTAGTCCTTTGAAAAAATTTTTCCCTTGGAATTTAAGGGATCATAAATAATCAGAACTCCAAACCAGACCCAATTACTCCCCTGGGGTATCTCTTCCACGCCCTAGGCCTGGTTTGATTTTCTGTCACTGCATAGGCAAATGGCCAGAAGTTCCCTGCATCCAAACTTTCTTTTCTAAACCACCTCTGTTCAAAGAGCAGAACTGAAAGCAGTTTCATTAGCATTGCAGCAATATCCTTATCCATTAAATATCTATTCAGACAGTAATTATACTGTCTCAGCAGTGCGAATGTTACCACAAGCTTATATAATTACTTCAGAGGAGGAACTTTTTCACTTATTCAAGGAAATTTGTTAGATACTTGTCAGCATCCTATTTTTATTGAGCATATTCGAGCTCATACCAATCTCCCAGGCCCTTTAGTACAAGAAAATGCTGAAGCTGATAATATTTCCATCAGAATGCTTTAGCCTTACAAAAGCAATTTAAGCTTACAAGGAAACAGGCCAAGCAAATTGTTAAAACCTGTTCCACTTGTCCTATTCATCATCCTGTCCTTGTGATGGGAATTAATCCAAGAGAATTATTTCTTAATGATTTATGGCAAATAGATGTGACTATTTATTCTTCTTTTGGTAAATTAAAATATGTACATGTTTCAGTTGATACATATTCTGGTTTTATTATAGCTACTGCTCATTCGGGAGAGGCATTTAAAAATGTTCAAGATCATTTACTTACTGCCTTTTCTTTAGTAGGTAAACCTAAAAAATTGAAAACTGATAACGGAACTGCATATACTTCTTCAGCTTTTGCTACCTTTTGCAGCATTTTTAACATTTTTCATTCTACAGGAATCCCTTATAATTCTCAAAGTCAAGCCATAATTGAGTGATGTCATTCTACCTTAAAACCATGCTCAAAAAACTAAAAGAGGGGGAGATCACCACATATGCACTTGTCCTTGGCTCTTTTTGTTTTAAATTTTTTGAATGTTGACCTGGATGGTAGGTCAGCGGCAGAGAGACACTGGTCTCCTGATGGGCCTCCCTCTCAAATGGTAAAGTGGAAAGACTTGGTAACCGGCCTCTGGAGAGGTCCTGACCCGACCTAAGAAAAGGCCGAGGTTATGTTTGTGTTTTTCCACAGGATGAGGAAATGCCGAGGTGGGTCCCGTCAAGATACATCAGAGATGCCCAACTGCAGATCCAGATGGCACGGAGGACGCTGGAAAATCAGCAGAAGAGATGCCGTAGACGTCTTGGAATCCCAACAAAAGGCCAGTTGCATCGTTTAGTAATAAATGCCAAAAGAGAAGTACAGTCAGCTAACCAAGCACCTACCGCTGTGAACTTATTTTTGATGATGCTAGCCTTAATACAGGTGTCTACTTCAGAAGTGACAGGTGAAGAACTGAAGGTGATACAACTTGAAAGGATGTCAGTTGCGGCTGGAGAAGCGGTCACTTTACCTTGTTTTGTTTCAGTGTTGACACCCGTGGAACCCATCCAATGGTTTAAGGGGACTGGGCCAGTTCGGCAGTTATTCTACAGTTTTAAAGGAAGCCTAGACCCAATTCGCCTTTTCCCTTGGGTGAGAAATGTTACGGACACCTCACAAAGAAGCAACACGGACTTTTCCATCCGCATCACTGACGTCACTCTAGCAGATGCTGACACTTACTTTTGTGTGAAATTTAAAAAAGAGTCTCCTGATGATGTTGAATTTAAATCTAGTATTAGGATCACAAGTGCAGTTATCGAAAACACAATTACAATTAATATGTCATCAAGCTTTTGAACATATTTGTGTAACCCCACTGGAATTTAAAAATATTACTTGGGAACAAGTTCAAAGACATTTACAAGGAATTTGGCATGATTCTGATATGAGTTTAGATTTAGCAGAATTACAAAGAGAAATATCAGCAATTAGTCATTCTAAATTATCAATTTTAAATCCATTTGATTCTGCACAAAGATTTTTACATTATATTAATCCATTTAATTGGCTACATCATTCTTTTTGGATTATTTGTAGTATTGGTGTGCTAATTTTAATTATATTAATTATATTGTTTGTTATTTAGAAATGTTAGAACAAAGAAAAAATTTTAATATTGACTAAAATACATATGCTTCATTTAGAAACAACAGGGGGAGATGTTGAGAGCCAGAATATTTCTCAGTCTGGAAAGACTTAGAGGAACATAGACTCCAAGGCATTGATGCAGTGCGTCTGTATAATATAAGACTCCAAAGCATTGATACACAGCATCTGTATATAAATCTACATTGATGCATAGTGTCTGCATGTTGAGTCTATAGTACATTGATGCACATAGCATCTGCATGTTGAGTCTTCTTGGGGAAGAATGTAACTCCCTTCAAGTTGACAAATGAGTTTGTCCTTTGGTTGAGCTAAACATTCAGATCTCCATGGTTCTCATATCACTCCCAGAAGAAATAGGGAATATATTTAATCAGCATGATTTAGCAAGATTTGACATAAATTTATGAGATTATATTTTCTAGCCAATTTCCTGAAA
>NW_006922205.1:228011-229928 GCF_000298275.1 Orycteropus afer afer
TCCTAGTGACTGGTACACCATCTGATCTGCAGCCTATATGACTATGAGACCAGAAGAACTAGATGGTGCCCGGCTACCACTGTCAACCACTTGGAGGGGGATCTATATAGGAGATCCTTGATAGAGTGGAAGAACGCTGTGGAATAAAACTCAAAATCATTTGGAAAAGAAAAAAACAAAGAGGGACCAGGTTTGGTGGTCTGATAGAGCCTAGTTGAACCACTGAGACTATGGCCCCTAGCTACTCTTCAGGTCTGGAATTGAACCCAAACCTGTGGCTTCTAGCCAAACAAAAGACAGGCATATGAAGTGAACATTTACACTAGGTAGATACACTCCTTGGAGAGAACAATCATGGTAGAATAGAGGGGCTGTGTATGCACAGGGACATAGTGCAGCGGGCAGAAGTACATGGAGGGAAGGACACAGGGAAGAAGTAACTATGGGGAAGAAGTGGGAGGGGAGTTGTTGCATTATGGTAAACTGTGGTCAATGTCATGAAACAAAGTGTATGTGAACTGCTATATGGAAAGTGAATTTGCTCTGTAAACTTTCATCCAAGTCACAATTTAAAGAAAAAAAGATCAACATACAAAAAATCAGTTGGATTCCTCTACACCAGCAAAGAGATTGATGAAAAGGCAATCAATACCATTTACAATAGCTACAAAAAAAAAAAAAAAAAGAAAGAAAGACTTAGGAATAAATCTTACCAGGGATAAAAAAGAAAACTACAAAACATTACTTCTAGAAACCATAAGAGATCTACACAAATGGAAGAAAATACTATGCTCATGGTAAGAAGATTGAACATGGTGAAAATGTCACTACTACCCATAGCAATCTATACATTCAAAGCAATCTCAATCCAGATCACATCAACATTCTTTAAGGATATGGAAAAAACAATCAATTTTATATAGAAAGGAAAGAGACCTCAGATAAGCAGAGCACTACTGAAGAAGAACAAAGTAGGAGGTCTCACACTCCTGGATCTCAAAACCTACTATACAGCCATACTAGTTAAAACAGCCTGGTATCAGTACAACAACGGACACACAGAACTGTGGAACAGGACTGAGAACCAAGAAACAGATCCAGCGACCTATGATCAGGTTATCTTTGAAAAAGGGCTGAAATCCATTAAGTAGGAAAGAGATGATCTCTTTAACAAATGGTGCTGGCAAAACTGGATATCCATTTTCAGAAAAATGAAACAAGATCTGTACCTCACACCATACATAAAAACTAACTCCAGATGGATCAAAGACTTCAATGGCACATACAGTACTGTGTTGTCAGTGATGTCAAGCATTGACCTACAGGTGGATAAACAGTTGGACACGCTGAACTATTAGATATGTCTATGCAGGGGGGAGGGTGCCCAAGACCATGTATAGCGTTGGCAGACAATGTTTCTACAAGTGCATTGGTATGTTCTGTAAGAATTTCCAGGTATACAGTAGAGCTGACAAGGGACAAGGTTGTAATCACTTCTTGGCCACAGCCAGCTACCCACAGGGAGTGAGCAATTGGGCCTGTGGGCTTGGGAGCACGGTTGCAGGTGACATCAAGCTCACTTGGCATAATACAGTACACAAAAACATTGTTTCACATCCTACTTTGATGAGTAGCAACTGGGATTTTAAAAGCTTACAAGTGGCCATCTAGATGCAACAATGGGTCTTTCCTCATCCAGACCAAAGAAAAATGAAGAAAACCAAAGAAGCATGGAAACAATTAGTCCAAGGGGCTGGTATACCATGAGACCCTCAGCATATATGACTACAAGATCAGAAGAACTAGATGCTTCTTGGCTACCACTGTCAACCACTCAGAGGGCCATGTATGTAGGAGATCCTGGATAGAGTGGGAGAACAATTGGAACAAAACTCAAAATCATAAAAAAAAAAAAAA
>NW_006922205.1:230328-233650 GCF_000298275.1 Orycteropus afer afer
AAAAAAAAAAAAAAAAAAGAATGCAGAATCTGTAAAATACTGCATCACCTGGATGAACTCGGAGGACATTATGCTGAATAAAATAAGTCAATCACAGAAGGACAAATACTGTATTAGTTCATTATTGTAAAAAGTCAAGGGAAGATTTATACATGGAAGGAAACTTTGTTGGTTCCCAGGGGTGGGAGGAGAGGGGAGGGAACACTGCAAAATTTTAAAAATAATAATAATTATTATTTTTGGAAAAAGCTTGCAAGAGGTCATCTAAGATACAACTATGGTTTCTATTTGTCCAGTACAAGAGAAAGAAGAAAACCCAGAACTCAGGGAACAAAGTAATAGGACTAATGGTCAGCACAAACCACAGCTTCATCTAGATGGTGCCCATCTACCACTACCAACTGGTCTGATGAGGCCAATATTAGAAGCATCGCCAAAGAATGGGAGAGAAAAATGGAACAGAATTTAAATTCTTAAAAAAGTCTACACATACTGAATTGGATGAGACTAGAGATCTCCCCAAGGCAACTGCCCTGAAATATCATTTAAATCTCAAACCAAAATTATGCTGTTAGCTGAAAAACAAATTGGATCATAAAATTAAGAAAATCCCTCATGAGCAATGAGTTTCTTTTTAAAAAAATCAAATGTGAGGCAGTGGGTTTTGGCTTGGTTTTTTAAGTCCTTTTAAGAAATCCTCCTTGGCCACCTCCTTTGAACTTCTATGGCACATGTCTTTATATCCCCCATAACTCCTACTGCAATACCTGAATCACAGAAGGACAAATACTGTATTAATTCATTATTGTAAAAAGTCAAGGAAAGGTTTATATATGGAAGGAAACTTTCTTTGCTGGTTACCAGAGGTGAGAGGAGAGGGGAGGGAACACTGCAAAAATGAAAAAATAAATGAATGAAAGAAAAAAATATCAAATGTGGGAGACCAAATGGTCAAAAATTACTCTAAGGCAAAGATGGGAAGGTAAGAGGGCAGATAAAGTAGAATACTGGAAATGGTACAATCAGAACGGAATCAGTAACAATGACACACTGAAAAATGGAAACATATTTTGCTGTGTAAACTCTTACCTTAACACAATAAAATATTTTTAATCAAAAGAAAGGAAACTAAAAAATAGAAATTCTTACTTGGGAAGCGCTAGTGGCTCCCTAGGGACTTTAGCAATGCCAGCAACTGCTCCTGGAGGCTCTGTCTCCTCCAAACTACGGGCCTCGTCCTGGACTGCACCTTGCTTGCCTGAAGGCTGGTCTTTCTCCATTTCCTGAGGACCATCAAATTCTGTTGTTGAGTCAATCTCTATTTCCTGAACTGGGACTGGTACAGGTTCCTTCTCAGCTGTATCAGCTGCTTTAGCTTTTGCCTCTTCTTCTTCCTTTCTTTTGATTTTCTCTTCAAGTTCCTTTCTCCTCTTCTCGTCATCCTGACGAGCCATGTGGTCAAAGGTTTTGAATACCTAAAACCAAGCAGTAATCCAGCAATCAGTTCATCTGCTCAGTACTGTATCATACATTCTTACAGAAATGTAGTAAAATCTGTTAAGTAAAAAAATTAAAAAGCAGTAGAAAGGACCAGTGGCGACAAACCCCATCATGAACTGGACATTAAGCTAATATTGTCCTCTCTCTCTAGACCAAAAAGTGTCCCCACTGGCAAAACAGAAATGCCCTTTAGTGTTGCCAAAAGTTACTATGAAAACAATCTTTAACAGGAGTTGATTTTGATTCCAAAATCAAAAACTCACAAGCCAATATGAGTCTACCTTCCTGGTTTAAAGAATGCATAACTAGCTGATCCTACCTATCATTATCTTTACAGGCCCCAAAAGAGTCTTGTATATAATGCAAAGGAACAAACTGCCCTAATACTGAGAGTTATAAAAGCACCAATAACTTAAATTCAAAATAGTAAGATTAAAATTTAGTTGAACTTCACTAAACAAACAGTCCATACAAGTAAGCTTACTGCAGGGCTGTTATCATTCCTACACCATAAGAGCTAAGTGAAGGTATGATATTTAAAAAGCTTGAGAATCTAATTCAACAAATATCTACTATATGCCTACAATATGCAATTAACACAAAATAAATAAATAAATAAATAAATATGACACCTTCTATCCTCTAAGCACTCAAAATTCTGTTGTGTGAACAAGAGGCCCTTAATCCTTTTTTAGACAGTAACCACTTTGAAAGTTCCAAGACCACTCCCCCAAAGCTGTACATAAGCAACATGGCATTTTGAATGTACTCTTCTAGAGGCACATATAACACCCGAAGCCCAGTCAGACTCACACGTAAACATCTCTGATAGGAGAAGGGCTGTGATAAACACTGTGGTGCCCTGTCAGATTATGAAGATGAGAATGAGTGTTTCTAGGCTTCTTGGATAGAAAAGATCTGAATTAGATTTTGAACGAAAGGTAGTGCTTCCTGAAGAAATTACAGGAGGAAATGTCACAAAGTCTCGGAGATAACAGACCATCATCACAGTCCACACAAAGAAACAAAATACAGCAGTGGAAACAAGAGACCAGGATACAGACCCACAACACATCCCTGAGGAAGAAGCAGCATTGGAACACCCTGATAAGGAATTTTAAAAAATTATATTCAGGTACCTTCAACGTATTAAGAGACAATCAAAGAAAACACTGACAAACTTGGGGAAAACAGAGAGAAAACCCTATAACAATTTAGGAAGACAATACAAGAAAAAATTTTAAAAAAAATTAGAAATAATACAAAATCTACAGCTAAACCAGAAGATTAATACTAAATTCTCAAGAATAGATAAGACACTGGATGTGCAAAGGAGAATTGAATCAAGAGAAGACAGAATTAGTGAGACTGAAGACAAATACCTCAATACTTCTTTGGAAAGGGATCAATCAGAAAAAAAATCAAAACAAAATGAAGAAAGCCTAAGGTTCATATGGGATACCATCAAAAGGAATAACTTACATGTCATTAGAATTCCAGAACAGGAAGAGAAAAATGACACAACTGAGAAAATTGTCCAAGATTTGCTGGAGGAGAACTTCCCTGAAATAATGAAAGATGAGACTATATCCATTCAGGAAGTCAAACAAACCCCAAACAAGACAGACCCCAAAAGAAAATCGCCAAGATACATCATCATCAAACTCATTAAAACCAAAGACAAAGACAGAATCCTGAAAGCAGCACGGGAAAAACAAAAAGTTACGTACAAAGGACAGCCAGTAAGAATAAGCTCTGATTTCTCAGCAGAAACCATGCAAGCGAGAAGGCAATGGGATGGTATATACAAAACCCTGAAAGA